>NW_011494897.1:10800754-10818174 GCF_000754665.1 Bison bison bison
CTGGGATTCTCCAGGCAAGAATTCCAGAATGGGTTGCCATTTCCTTCTCCAATGCATGAAAGTGATTAGTGAAAGTGAAGTCGCTCAGTCATGCCTGACTCTTAGCGACCTCATGGAATGCAGCCTACCAGGCTCCTCCGTCCATGAGATTTTCCAGGCAATAGTTCGATTTCTGGGTTCAGAAGTACCCTGGAGAAGGGAAAGGCTACCCACTCCAGTAGTCTGGACTGGAGAATTCCATGGACTGTATAGTCCATAGGGTTGCAAAGAGTCAGACAAGGACTGAGCGACTTTCACTTTCACTTTACAAGAAAAGCCAAGGCAGGGCATTTGAGATGTCGTACTAAGGTGAAAATATAATTAATATTTTAATCATATTATTAATGTAATATCCTTTTCCTTAGCTAGGCATACACTAACCATGGAGGAAAAAAAAGAAAAACACATTTTTTAAATTAAGATTTCTAAAAATTGAAAACAATATGTATATTTAATCAAGATTTAAAGAGGAACTTAACAATTTACCCAAGTTAACACCATATCCAATTGGTACATGATAAGGCAACATAGAATTTAAATGTATGGAGTTTTCTATTTAAAAATTAAAGCTTTTTTCTTGATTCTATGAAGGCATTGGCATCTGTTCTATCCACAAAGATAGAGTAATTCCTGTGTCAGGTATCACAATAAGAATATTGCTTTATTTCTTTAATCTTCTCAATGAGTTTATTAAATTGGTTTTGTCATTGATATTTATAGATAGACAAAAGTAAATTTAAAGATATAAAATAAATTGCCCAAGGTCAATCATTTAAAAAAAAATAAAGTGGCAAAGACATTCTCTGTAAAACTTTCCCTGAGCCACTAGCAGAAACCTTAAAAAGATATTTTTTCCTGTACAAAATACATTTTCCTAAATTTTTTAATAGGGAGTTAAATAAAACATGGAGAGAGAAACAAAGCAATTACAATATATTTTCTAGTTGATGATACCCTGTAATAATGAGGACAGCTTAGCAAAGTGATTGATGGTATTTCCCATAGATCGATGCTACAGTATTAGCTACATATCATAGGACTTTCATTAATGATTATAAATACCTCAGTTATATTTGTTTAATTACAAACTTCTAATTACACCTTTACAGTTTTGGGAAATTGTGCATGAAGGAGAAACTCTGACTGAGGAAAGTTTTCAAATATTATTTCTGATAGGTTATCCATTAAATTGTACTCTTTCTTCTATAATCACTACATGAAGAGGACATTGCTGATTCCTTCAATGACTCTCAGCAAAACCTATTATGTTCTACAGCTTTGAAATGTGAGGTAAATGCCTAGTAAATATCGTAGTGCAACACATGGTACATTACAAGTTCTTCCTGTAAATTTGATTTCTTCATTTATACTGCCATAACTTCTTCTTTCAGACAAGACCGCCCACAGGTAATTCTATCCCTATTGACTACAGAAAAAAAGAATGAAAACTGGTGTTGAAAAGATAAATTTACTTTTTTTTAAAAAACAAAATCGCCAATCTGTTTCCATTTTCTGTGTTCTAATGGAAAAGATACTGAGAGAATTCAATGAGATCTCTTTTTCTTATCATGTCTCGCAATATTTTTATCTCTAGGTACCATCAATGATGTGCCCAGGCCTCATCTTGCATATACTCCATAAGATATTATACATTTTGTTCATAACTCAATACTTCAGTGCCAACATCTAAAATTATAGTCCCCATCCTAATGCGAATTGGCTTATTCTAAAAATCTTACTTAAAAGTTTTTACCTTTTTATTTTTTGATGTCTCCCTTAGGTTTTAAATTTCTACTAATTGAGGATGACAACAAGGTAGCAAAGGATTAGGATGTAGAGAGCACAAAAACATTAAAAATATATCTACAAGTGGTGTGATTCACATAGAACATCTACTGAACACTGGCAGAAGACCTCAGACTTCTGAAAGGGCAAGAAAACCTCCATGTAACTGGATATAACATAGGGAAAAAGAATTGGGATGGGACCTGCATGGCAGGAAGGGAGCTGTGAAGGAGGAAAAGTTCCTGCATCCAGAAGGCCTCGGAACCTAGGAGGAGAGCGCAACAAGTGGTTTGCAGAATGCCCAAGAGAGATTAACCTGCACAGAAAGGGGATAATGGCCAGCATGATGAGGAAAGAGGCAGCAAGTGTCCAGACTAAAAGCAGCCCCTCAGTTCTGGACAAGACAGTGGAGCAGAAGTGTAACAGGAAACTCTTCCATGCTGGATCTGTTTCTCCAACTTTAACCCTTGTTTTTTGCTACCTTTGTTATTATAATCTATGTATCACCCTGCCTCAGAGAATCCTGCCTCCTCCCCCTGACTATTTAACTAAAGTGCCTTTGTTTAGCTCAAAGGGAGCTAATTGTACACTGTTCACCCATGAATGACTGTAAGAAAAAGAAACTAACACATTCTCCTGCCTGAGGCTTGCCATTCTAGGAGATATTTGCATGAATTAAATGGTCTTTTTGTTTCCTCACACCTCCCCCGCTAATCTCTGATCCATAAAAGAACCTGGCATCCAGACCCAGGGAAGATACTTACTTTGAGGCATTAGTTTGCCATCTTCTCGGTCAACTGACTTTCCGAATAAAGTCGTACTCCTTGCTTCAACACCTTGTCTCTTGGATTCATTGGCCTCTCCTGCAATGAGCAGAGCAAGCTTAGTCTCAGTAACAGAAGGATATGAGCTCACCTTCCCCATTTGAAAACACCAAAATCACAACTAACTGCTGAATAACCATTGAGAAAAAAGACTGGAATCTACACATATATTTTACATTCAAAGACAAAGAGACACCACATGAGACAGTAAGATGGGCACTTTCATGATGTAAGCCTCCCACCTCTGTGTTGGATTACTTACAAATGGAAAATAAGTATATCACAAACTTTCTCCGACAAGAGTGAGAGTTTTGAGCCCCATATCAGGCTCCCAAGCCAAAGGATCTGGCATTGGGAGGAGACCCCTGAGCAGTTGGCTTTGAAGGCCACTGGAGCTCAGTTGCAGGATTTCTGCAGGACTGGGGGAAACAAAGAATCCATTCTTGGGGGTGCCTGCCAGATTTCACAAACACTAGGACCTAGCCCAAAGCAGTAACTCCTTAGAAGTGTTGGGGAAGTTTGTAATTTCCTCAGTTCTGTCTCATCACAGCAAAAATTTGAAGTGACGGATAGACCAGTGTTACAGCCTTCAGATGGACCAGTAGTATAGCCCCGTGTTACAGCTCAGTTTTATTTTTTTAAATATAAATTTATTTATTTTAATTGGAGGCTAATTACTTTACAATATTGTATTGGTTTTGCCATACATTGACATGAATCTGCCACGGGTGTGCATGTGTTCCCCATCCTGAACCCTCCTCCCTCCTCCCTTCCCATACCATCCCTCTGGGTCATCCCAGTGCACCAGCCCAGAGCACCCTGTATCATGCATCGAACCTAGACTGGTGGTTCATTTCACATATGATAATATACATGTTTCAATGCCATTCTCCCAAATCATCCCACCCTCGCCCTCTCCCACAGAGTCCAAAAGACTGTTCTATACATCTGTGTCTCTTTTGCTGTCTTACATACAGGGTTATCGTTACCATCCTTCTAAATTCCATATATATGCATTAGTATACTGTATTGGAGTTTTTCTTTCTGGCTTACTTCACTCTGCATAATAGGCTCCGGGTTCATCCACCTCATTAGAACTGATTCAAATGTATTTCAGTTTTATTTAGAAAGTAAAGGAAAATATATCCTTGAGGTGTGAGGGTGGGCCAACCCAAAAGATGCAAAGAGAAGAGAAGCCCTTGGCCCAATTTTGGCTTGTCTTTTTGTATATTTTTTTCCTCTCCCTGAGCCCACCCTATGTAAATTGGGCTAGCCAGGAGGGCTGTTTGTTTTACCTGATGTTCTCACTCTGGTCCTCAGACCTTTTTTGTTCTATTTTTTGCAGGCCTTTTCCTTCTTTGTTTTGTAGCCACCGCCGTTCTGGACTCCTTTTTTTCCTATTCTAACTACCTAACAAGAGCCCCATCACTTCATGGGAAATAGATGGGGAAACAGTGGAAACAGTGTCAGACTTTATTTTTTTGGGCTCCAAAATCACTGCAGATGGTGACTGCAGCCATGAAATTAAAAGACGCTTACTCCTTGGAAGGAAAGTTATGACCAACCTAGATAGCATATTGAAAAGCAGAGACATTACTTTGCCAACAAAGGTTGATCTAGTCAAGGCTATGGTTTTTCCAGTGGTCATGTATGGATGTGAGAGTTGGACTGTGAAGAAGGCTGAGTGCCAAAGAATTGATTCTTTTGAACTGTGGTGTTGGAGAAGACTCTTGAGAGTCCCTTGGACTGCAAGGAGATCCAACCAGTCCATTCTGAAGGAGATCAGCCCTGGGATTTCTTTAGAAGGAATGATGCTAAAGCTGAAACTCCAGTACTTTGGCCACCTCATACGAAGAGTTGACTCATTGGAAAAGACCCTGATGCTGGGAGGGATTGAGGGCAGGAGGAAAAGGGGATGACAGAGGGTGAAATGGCTGGATGGCATCACTGACTCTGTGGACGTGAGTCTGAGTGAACTCCGGGAGTTGGTGATGGACAGGGAGGCCTGGCGTGCTGCGATTCATGGGGTCGCAAAGAGTTGGACACGACTGAGCAACTGAACTGAACTGAATTGAACAAGAGCCTGTACTGGGCCTACCTGTGCATCTTACAAGGCCACTTGGGGAGGTGGGGGTTCACTGTGGCTCACTGGGGGTGGGGGGACAAGGACACTGGTGGCAGAGGCCCCAGGAAATAATTTATGTGCGCTCTCCCAGAGGCTGCCATTTTGGCACCAAGATCTGACTTTACCCAAGTGCCTACATGTTCCAGTGCTGGAATGCTTGGAATCTAACAAAAACAGGGTGGGAACACAACCCCAACCATCATGACAGGCTGTCTAAACTTGTACTGAGATCACAGCCACCTCTAAATACACCCCTTGACATGGCCTTGCCCACCAGAGGAACAAAATCCAGTTCCACCACCAGTGGGCAGACACTGCCCACAGAAGTCTGCACAAGCCCTTTTATCAACTTCACCTACCGGGGCAAACATTAGAAGCAAGAGGATCTACAATCTTGCAGAAAAGAGACCACAAACACAGAAAGCTGGTATGGCACAGAAATATGCTTCAGATGAAGGATAAACATAAAAACCTGCAATAACTACTAAATGAAGTGGAGATAGACAATCTAAATGAAAATGATATTAATAGCAATGATAGTAAAGATGATCCAAGATCTTGGGAAAAGAATGGAGGTAAACTGAAAAGAGAAAAGAAATGGTTTAAGAAGAGCTAGAATATTTAAAGAACAAACAGATGTGAACAATGCAAAAACTGAAATGAAAAATACATTAGAAGGAATAAATGGCAGAATAAAGAAAAAGAATGAAAATAGACCAGTCTCTGAGACTTCTAGGACAATTTTAAACACATCAACATTTGCATTATAGGTGTCCCAGAAGGACAAGAGACAGAGCAAGGGCCTGAGAAAGTGTTTGAAGAGATTATAGACAAAAACTTCCCTAAAATGAGAAAGGAAACACTCAAGTCCAGGAAAGGCAGAGTCTTATAAAGGATAAACCCAAGCAGAAACATGCTGAGACACATATTAATCAAGCTGATAAAAGTTAAAAGATGAAGAAAACATTAAAAAGCAACAATGGAAAAGCAACAATAAGATATAAGAAAATCCCCATAAGGTTATCAACAGATTTCTCAGTAGAAACTCTGAAAACCACAAGGTAGTGGCATGATATAAAGAAATGAAAAGGATAAACCTACAAGCAAGGACATTCTACCCAGCAAGACTAATTCAGAGTGGAAGGAATTAAAAGCTGAAAGGGCAAACAAAAGTTAACAGAATTCAGCAGCACCAACCAAGCTTTACAACAAATCCAAAAGAAGCCTCTCTAGGCAGCAAAGAAAAGACCACAACTAGAAACAAGAAAATCATGAATAGGAAAGATCACAAGTAAAGGAAAACTTATAGTAAATGAAGGAAATCATCTATGCAAAAATATATCAAACCCAGCAATCATGAGAAGAGGAAAGTACAAATGCAGGATACTGGAAATGCTTTGGAAATTAAGAAAGCAGCAATTTAAAACAATCTTGTATATATACATGGACTGTTATAGAAAAACCTCATGGGAACCACAAACCAAAAATCTTTACTAAATATACACAATAAAAGAAAAAGGATTTGAAACACAACACTAAATAGTTATCAAATCACAAGAGAAGTGAACAAGAGAAGGGAAGAAAAAAGACCACACACACACACACAAAATAATTACCAAAATGAACATATCAATAATTACCTTACATGTAAATAGATTAAATGTTTCAAATAAAAGACACAGATCGGCTGAAAGATACATAAACAAGATCTGCATGTATGCTGTCTACAAGAAACCCACTTCAGATCCAGGGACACACACCAATTGAAGGTGAGGAGACAGAGAAAGGTATTTCTTGCAAATGAAATTATCTATAAAACATAAAGAGAGTTACAGATGTAGAAAATAAACTTATGATTACCAGGGAGTAAGGGGGGATAAAATTGAAGATTGGGATTGACACATGCACACTGCTATATATAAAGATGAAAACTATTAAGGATCTACTGTATAGCTTAAGGAAATCTCTTCAGTAATCGGTAAAGGCCTATATGGGAAAATAATCTTAAAAAAAACCTGAGAGGATATATGTATATGTATAACAGTTTAGCTATACACCTGAAATCAACACAGGATTGTAAATTAACTATATTCTAATAATTATTTTTAAGTTGGCTCTGTGAAAAGATAAAAATTCATAATCCTTTATCCAGATTCATCAGGAAAAAAGAGAGAGGATTCAAATAAATAAAATTAGGAATGGAAAAGGAAAAGTTACAACTGATACCACAGAAATACAAAGGGTCATAAGATATTATAACAAACAACTATGTATCAATGAAGTGGGCAACCTAGAAGAAATGGATACATTCTTAGAAAAGTACAACCTTTCAGAACTAAGAAGAAACAGAAATTATGAACAGACCAATCACAAGTACTGAAATTAAAACTGTGATTAAAAAACTCCCAGCAAGCAAAAGTCCAGGACCAGATGGCTTCACAGATGAATTCCTTCAACATTTACAGAATTAGTTTTTGGTTCAGTCACCACTCAGTTGTGTCCAACTCTTTGCAACCCCATGGACCAGGCTTCCCTGTCCATCACCAACTCTCAGAGCTTGTTCAAACTCATCTCCATCGTGTTGGTGATGCCATCCAGCCTGCTCATCCTCTGTCATCCCCTTCTCCTCCTGTCTTCAACTTTTCCCTGCATCAGGGTCTTTTCAAATGAATCAGCTCTTCGCATCAGGTGGCCAAAGTACTGGAGTTTCAGCTTCAGCATCAGTCCTTCCAATGAATATTCAGGACTGATGTCCATTATGATTGACAGGTTTGATCTCCTTGCAGTCCAAGGGACCCACAAGAGTCTTCTCCAACACCACAGTTCAAAAGCAATTCTTCAGCATTCAGCTTTCTTTATAGTCCAACTCTGCATCCGTACATGACTACTGGAAAAACCATAGCCTTGACTAGACAGACCTTTGTTGGCAAAGTAATGTCTCTGCTTTTTAATGTGCTGCTAGGTTGAACATAGTTTTTCTTCCAAGGAGTAAGCGTCTTTTAATTTCATGGCTGCAGTCACCATCTGCAGTGATTTTGGACCTCAAAAAAATAAAGTCTCTCACTGTTTCCATTATTTTCCCATCTATTTGCCATGAAGTGATGGTACCGGATGCCATGATATTAGTTTTCTGAATGTTGAGTTTTAAGTCAACTTTTTCACTCTCCTCTTTCACTTTCATCAAGAGGCTCTTTAGTTCTTCTTCACTTCTTGCCATAAGGGTGATGTCATCTGCATATCTGAGGTTATTGATATTTCTCCCAGGAATTTGGATTCCAGCTTGTGCTTCATCCAGCCTGGCATTTCAGGTGATGTATTCTGCATATAAGTTAAATAAGCAGGGTGATAATATCTAGCCTTGACATACTCCTTCCCCGATTTGGAACCAGTTTGTTTTTCCACGTCCAGTTTTACCTGTTGCTTCTTGACCTGCATACGGATTTCTCAGGAGGCAGGTAAGGTGGTCTGGTATTTCCATCTCTTGAAGAATTTTCCACAGTTTGTTTTGATCCACAGTCAAAGGCTTTGGTCTAGTTAATGAAGCAGAAGTAGATATTTTTCTGAAACTCTCTTGCTTTCTCGATGATCAGGCAGATGTTGGAAATTTGATCTCTGGTTCCTCTGCCTTTTCTAAATCCAGCTTAAACATTTGGAAGTTCATGGTTCATGTACTGTTGAAACCTGGATTGTAGAATTTTGAGCATTACTTTGCTAGCATGTAAGATGAGTGCAATTATGCATTAGTTTGAACATTCTTTGGTATTGCCTTTCTTTGGGATTGGAATGAAAGCTAATCTTTTCCACTCCTGTGGCCAGTGCTGAATTTTCCAAATTTGCTGGCATATTGAGTGCAGCACCCTAGCAGCAGCATCTTTTAGGATTTGAAATAAGTCAACTGGAATTCCATCACTCCCACTAGCTTTGTTTGTAGTGATGCTTCCTAAGACACATTTGAGTTCACATTTCATGATGTTTGGTGTTAGGTGAGTGATCACACCATTGTGATTATCTGGGTCATGAAGATCTTTTTTGTATAGTTCTTTTGTGTATTCTTCCCACCTCTTCTGAATATCTTCTGCTTTTGTTAGGTCCATACCATTTCTGTCCTTTATTGTGCCCATCTTTGCATGAAATGTTCCCTTGTAATCTTTAGGTGTTTAGAGAATCGTTAACACCTATCCTGAAACCTTCAAAAAATTTCAGTGGAAGGAACACTCCTTAGCTGATTCTATGAAGCCACTTTCACTTTGATATCAAAAACAAAGATACAACAAAAACAAAATTACAGGACAATATCACTGATAGCTTATGGGGGTTGGTGTAGAGTCTGTGCTCTCTGAAGGATAAGATTTCACTCTGGGACCAAAGACATAGTCTCCGTCTCTCAGAGCTGTGTGCAGCAAAAGTCTTTAAAATGAAAGGATACTAAAAACTTCTGACATAGACATCAGAAGGGGATAGAAAGAGTCCCTGCCTCACTAGCTTCAGCAGGGCTTTTCAACTGGCTGATGAGGATAAAAAGAATACCTCAAGTTTGTAAAAGTTCCCCCAGATCCTTTCCTAAGGCATACATCCTGAGATAACTTCTTAGTCAGAAGGCACATGTTCTGGGCTATGTGTCTCTTGGCAAAATATATTGTTGCTGAGAAACAGGTTCCCAGGCAAGATTTGTTACAATTATAATCATTAACATACAGTCTAGAAAAGGATACCCAGGAGTAAGATGTATTATTGTGCTGTATAATCATTAGGTCCAAACGTAAAGAAAGGCCAGGTCTCAAGCAAGACATTTTGTAATATGAGTACAGGGCATAAAAGAAACATGTCCTATGTGACTAAGTCAAAAGAATGTATAAAAGAATGTTTTTAACATCCTCATTTAAGGGCTTTGGACTGCCTATCAGCCTGCCTAAGCTTTAGCTCTCTCATCACTGGCAAACATACATGCAAATATATTCAACAAAGTACTCTCAAACTGAACCCAATAATACATTAAAAGGATCATACACGATGATCAGGGGCTTCTCTGGTGGGTCAGATGGTAAAGAATCTGCCATTAATGTAGGAGATCCAGATTCAAACCCTGAGTTGGAAAGATCTCCTGAAGAAGGGAATGGCAATATTTACTCCAATATTCTTGCCTAGGAAATCCCATGGACACAGGAGCCTGGTGAGCTACAGTCCATGAGGTGGGATTTATCCCAGGGGTGCAAGGATTGATTCTTCAATATCCATAAATCAGTCAGTATGATACATCACATAAACTGAGAAATAAAAGCCATATAATGATCTTGATAGATGAAGAAAATTTTTTGACAAAATTCAGCACATATTTATGATAAAAACTCTCCAGAAAGTGAGTATAAAGGGAACTTACCTCAACATAATAAAGGCCATATATGAGAAATACACAGCTAACCATTCTCAATGGTGAAAAAGTTAAAGCATTCACTCTAAGATTAGGAACAAGGCAAGCATATCCACTGTCATCACTTTTATTCAGCATAGTATTAGAAGTCCTAGCCATGGTAAACAGAGAAGAAAAAGAAATAAAAGGAATCCAAATTGGAAAGGAAGAAATAAAACTGTCACTGATGAAGATGGCATGATACTATACATAAAAAATCCTAAAGATGCTACCAGAAAAATACTAGAGCCCATCAGTGAATTTTATAACATTGCAGAATATAGAATTAATACTCAGAAATCACTTATATATCTATATACTAACAATGAAATATCATAAACAGAAATTAAGGAAATAACCCCATTTATTATTGCATAAAGAATAATAAAATACCTAGGAATAAACCTGCTTAATGAGGCAGAAAGCTGTAAGGTATTGGTGAATGAAATACAACATGACACAAACAGATTGGCAAGATATACCATGTTGTTGCATCGGAAGAATCAGTATCATGAAAATGACTGTATTACTCAAAGCAATCTTCAGATGCAATGAAATCCCTATCGAATTACCAATGAAATTTTGTACAGAACTGGAACAAAATTCTTAAAATTTGTATGGAAACACAAAAGACCCAAACACCCCAAGCAATAAAGAAAAATGGAGCCAGAGGAATCAGGCTCCCTAACTTCAGAGTTTACTACAAAACAGTGCAGTACTGGTGTAAAACCAGAAATGTAGGTCGATGGAATAAGATAGAAAGCCCAGAAATAACCCCAAGCACCTATGGTCAATTAATCTATGACAGGATGGAAGAACATACAATGGAGGAAAGAGAGTCTGTTTAACAAATGGTGCTGGGAAAACAGAGCAGCTGCATATAAAAGACTGAAACTAGAACATTCCCTCACATCATACCCACAAAAAAAATTCAAAATGGATTAAAGAAGGCCAAACACTATAAAACTCTTAGAGAAAAAATAAGTGGAGAAACATAGAGAAACATAATTCGAGAAACATAGAAAACATAAGTGGAGAAACATAGAGAAACATAGAGAAAACATAAGTGGAGAAACTTAGAGAAACATAGTTTCTTCAACATAAATCATAGAGAGATCTTTTTTGGTGCCTTCTCGTAGAGTAGTGAAAATAAAAGCAAAAATAAATGGGGCCTGTTTAAGTTTAAAACATTTTGTACAACAAAGGAAACAAGCAAAGTGAAAAGACAACACACAGAATAGGTGAAAATATTTGCAAAAGTAGCAACTGACAAGGAATTAATCTCCAAAATATACAAAGAGCTCATGCAGCTCAATTATTAAAAAAAAAAATCAGAAAAAGAGCAAAAAATGTAAACAGACACTTCTAAGAAAACATACAGATCACCAAGAAGCACATGAGAAAATGCTCATCATCAGTAATTATCAGAGAAATGAAGATAAAAACTACAGTGAGGTATCACCTCCCACTTGTCAAAATGCCACCATATAAAAAGTCTAGAAGCAATGTTGGAGAGAGTGTAGTGAAAATGAAATTCTCCTATACTGCTGGTGGGAATGCAAATTGGTACAATCACTATGGAGAACAGAAAGGTGGTTCTTTAAAAAAAAAAAATAGAACAACTACAAGATACAACTGTCCCATTCCTGGGCATATGTAAGAGAAAAGCATAATTAAAAAAATACATGCACATCAATGTTCACTGAAGCAGTATTTACTATAGCCAAGATATAGAAGCAACCTAAAGGTCCATTGACAGAGGAATGGATAAAGAAGTGGTATACTAATTCATACACAATGGAGTATTACTTAACCATAAAAAATAATGAAATAATGTCACTTACAGAAACATGGATGGACCCAGAGATTATCATACTAAATGAAATCAGCCAGACCAAAAAGATAAATATATTACTCATACGTGAAATCTAATTTAAAAGTGATATAAATGTACTTATTTACAAAACAAAAATAAATGCAGAGATTAAAAATTAAAAAAAAACTTACCTTTTCCAAAGGGAAAACAAGGTGGGGGTTGGGTGGAGGGGAATGGAAATAAATTAGGAGTCTAAGATTAATATGCACACATTACTATATATAAAAGATATCATCAATAGCCCTGTATGTGAGACAGCAAAAGAGACACAGATGTATAGAACAGTCCTTTGGACTCTGTGGGAGAGGGAGAGGGTGGGATGATTTGGGAGAATGGCAATGAAACATGTACAGTATCATATGTGAAATGAATCGCCAGTCCAGGTTCGATGCAGGATACAGGATGCTTGGGGCTGGTGCACTGGGATGATCCAGAGGGATGGTATAGGGAGGGAAGTGGGTGGGGGAACACGTGTACACCCATGGCAGATTCTTGTTGATGTATGGCAAAACCAGTACAATATTGTAAAAAAAAAAAAAAAAAAAAATCTACTGCATAGCACAGGGAACTCAATTCAATGTTCTATAATAACCTATATGGGAAAAGAATCTGACAAAGAATGAATATATGCATAACTGAATCATTTTAGTATACACCTAAAACTGATACAACATTGTAAATCAACTATGCTCCAATAAAAATAAAATAAAATATGAATATTCATACCACTAAGTTTAAACAAATAAAAATACATTTCTGTTAATTTACCTGACTTTGAGTACTTAAACATATTCTTATTCACCTCCATTTCTGAGTATCATAAGGTGAAATCCCTGTACCACTTTTAAGTTTTTACAATTCCATTTTCTCATGGCAAAGATCCTTATCTCATTGGAAACAGGCTTTCAAAACATCTTTGGAAACACAATTCTCTCTATTAATAGCTTTCATTGTTTATAGTTTATGACTTCCCACCAGAGACATTTGTTATGCTTGATTATAATTTAGAAGCTCTGGGGAAAGTCATTTATTAGTTTCAAAGGACCCAGAAAACCCCCAAATCTAGACAAGTCAATGATGCTGAGATGGACATGTAGCCAAATGTTAACAGTGTGGTCAGAAAGAAGAGGCTTAGTCCTCTAAAGAAGGAAATGCCCCTGGGCAGTTGTTGTATCTTTCTTGGTCAGATGAGACTTTAGTCACTTAGTTCAGTTGCTCAGTCGGGTCTGACTCTTTGTGATCCCATAAATCAGAGCACACCAGGCCTCCCTGTCCACCACCAACTCCCAGTTCAGTTCAGTTCAGTCGCTCAGTTGTGTCTGACTCTGTGACCCCATGAATCACAGCACGCCAGGCCTCCCTGTCCATCATCATCTCCTGGAGTTCACCCAGACTCATGTCCATCGAGTCAGTGATGCCATCCAGCCATCTCATCCTCTGTTGTCCCCTTCTCCTCCTGCCCTCAATCCCTCCCAGCATCAGAGTCTTTTCCAATGAATCAACTCTTTGCATGAAGTGGCCAAAGTACTGGAGCTTCAGCTTTAGCATCATTCCTTCCAAAGAAATCCCAGGGCTGATCTCCTTCAGAATGGACTGGTTGGATCTCCTTGCAGTCCAAGGGACTCTCAAGAGTCTTCTGCAACATCACAGTTCAAAGGCATCAATTCTTCATCACTCAGCTTTCTTCACAGTCCAACTCTCACATCCATACATGACTACTGGAAAAACCATAGCCTTGACTAGATGGACCTTTGTTGGCAAAGTAACGTCTCTGCTTTTGAATATGCTATCAAGGTTGGTCATAAGTTTCCTTCCAAGGAGTAAGTGTCTTTTAATTTCATGGCTGCAATCACCATATGCAGTGATTTTGGAGCCCCCAAAAATAAAGTCTGACACTGGTTCCACTGTTTCCCCATCTATTTCCATGAAGTGATGGGACCAGATGCCATGATGTTCGTTTTCTGAATGTTGAGCTTTAAGCCAACGTTTTCACTCTCCTCTTTCACTTTCATCAAGAGGCTTTTTAGTTCCTCTTCACTTTCTGCCATAAGGGTGGTGTCATCTGCACATCTGAGGTGATTGATATTTCTCCCGGCCATCTTGATTCCAGCTTGTGCTTCTTCCAGTCCAGCATTTCTCATGATGTATTCTGCATATAAGTTAAATAAGCAGGGTGACAATATACAGCCTTGACATACTCCTTTTCCTATTTGGAACCAGTCTGTTGTTCCATGTCCAGTTCTAACTGTTGCTTCCTGACTGCATATAGGTTTCTCAAGATGCAGGTCAGGTGGTCTGGTATTCCCATCTCTTTCAGAAATTTCTACAATGTACTGTGATCCACACATTCAAAGGCTTTGGCACAGTCAATAAAGCAGAAATAGATATTTTTCTGGAACTCTTGCTTTTTCCATGATCCAGCAGATGTTGGCAATTTGATCTCTGGTTCCTCTACCTTTTCTAAAACCAGCTTGAACATCTGGAATTTCACTTTTCATGTATTGCTGAAGCCTGGCTTGGAGAATTTTGAGCATTACTTTACTAGCATGTGAGATGAGTGCAATTGTGAGGTAGTTTGAGCATTCTTTGGCATTGTCTTTCTTTGGGATTGGAATGAAAACTGACCTTTTCCAGTCTTGTGGCCACTGCTGAGTTTTCCACATTTGCTTACATATTGAGTGCAGCACTTTCACAGCATCATCTTTCAGGATTTGAAATAGCTCAACTGGAATTCCATCACCTCCACTAGCTTTGTTCATAGTGATGCTTTCTAAGGCCCACTTGACTTCACATTCCAGGATATCTGGCTCTAGGTGAGTGATCACACCATCATGATTATCTTGGTCACGAAGGTCTTTTTTGTACAGTTCTTCTGTGTATTCCTGCCACCTTTCTTAATATCTGCTGCTTTTGTTAGGTCCATACCAATTCTATCCTTTATCAAGCCCATCTTTGCATGAAATATTCCCTTGGTATCTCTAATTTTCTTGAAGAGATCTCTAGTCTTTCCCATTCTGTTGTTTTCCTCTATTTCTTTGCATTGATCCCTGAGGAAGGCTTTCTTATCTCTCCTTGCTAATCTTTGGAACTCTGCATTCAGATGCTTATATCTTTCCTTTTCTCCTTTGCATTTTGCTTCTCTTCTTTTCACAGCTATTTGTAAGCCCTCTCCAGACAGCCATTTTGCTTTTTTGCATTTCTTTTCCATGAGGATGTTCTTGATCCCTGTCTCCTGTAAAAAATCCCAAATGACAGAAAAGTTAAAAAAAGAGAGAGAAAAAAAAAAAGTTAAGAAAAAATAGTAGGGGGAAGGACAGTATATATGGGAGGAAAACAGAACTATTGACCTATAAAACCACAAAATCCATGGGTATATAATAGAAGTTTCAATACATCTTGATTCAAGATTTAAATCATGTCCATGAGCCCTATATCTCTTCAGCAATCAAATTATCTTCTGTTTGCTTCCTTTAAGACTTCACATTGTATTAAGGTGTGGTAGTGGGCCAAGATTTTCAAGCATCCAGTATCAAGGTCAGAGACAAAGTCTGAACTATTATCCCAAGAAAATAATTTAAGGAATATATTTCCCTCTACTTGATTCATATGTCCATCCCTGGAGACAGAGGATGCAATAGTTGGATGGCATCATTGATTCAATGGAAATGAACTTGGGCAGACTCCAGGAGATGGAGTTTCATTATTACAACCTTAGACTTTACAGAAGCTCTTTAGTTATCAGTAATTTATCAATCAAACTGGAAAAGTTTATGTTCATATTTATTTAATTTGAAGGCAGACTTTACAGGCATTGTTCTATGTTGATTAAAAGAAAAAATAGAAAAACTTTTACTCATTTAAATTAATTATTATTTAAATGTGTCCTCCTTTGTAATTTATAATCATTATACATATCTCCAGGCAAGAATACTGGAGTCGGTAACTGTTCCCTTCTCCAGAGGATCTTCCCAACTCAGGGATTGATCGAATCTAGATCTCTGGCATTGCAGGCAGATTCTTTACCATCTGAGCCAACAGAGAAGCTCAAGAATACTAGAGTGGGTAGCCTGTCCCTTCTCCAGAGGATCTTCCTAACCCAGGAATTGAGCCGGTATTTCCTGCATTGCAGATAGATTCTTTCCCAGCTGAACTACCAGGGAAGCACTAGAAAAACTTACCTTTTCCATTGTGATTTGCAATAATACCACATTTATACTCTAAAGTGAAATACAACTCCATAGTGCAGAATAAATAGAACACACACACAAAAAAGCTTACCTTACTTTGCCTGGAGGAATTTCGGAGGCTCTAAAGTGTACTTCAGTTCATTTTCCACTTCTGGGGCTTCTAAAAGATAAATCATTACACACAACATTTTAATGCCTTAAGAGAACAAAATACTCTTGCAAGAAAAACACAGAACTAATGTAAGAAAGCTCTTGTTAGATCATACCGTGAGGTTCAGAATAATTATAAGTTGGCTTTAAAACTTCACATCTGCAGTTATCTACGAAGAGAATTTGTTTGTTTTCATAACATTTGCTCTGTTTTGTTTATTTTATAGCTTTGGAAAGAGCAATGAACAAAAAGGTAGATTAGATCAACTTCATATTTTAGTCTTATTTATTAATATCAGCCTCAACAAATAGCACTGATATATTTTTTTTAACTTTTCAAAGTGGTTTTATTATTATTTTTTTAATTTTATTTTTAAACTTTACATAATTGTATTAGTTTTGCCAAATATCAAAATGAATCCATCACAGGTATACATGTGTTCCCCATCCTGAACCCTCCTCCCTCCTCCCTCCCCATACCATCCCTCTGGGTCGTCCCAGTGCACTAGCCCCAAGCATCCAGTATCATGCATTGAACCTGGACTGGCATCTCATTTCATACATGATATTTTACATGTTTCAATGCCATTCTCCCAAATCTTCCCACCCTCTCCCTCTCCCACAGAGTCCATAAGACTCTTCCATACATCAGTGTCTCTTTTGCTGTCTCGTACACAGGGTTATTGTTATCATCTTTCTAAATTCCATATATATGCGTTAGTATACTGTATTGGTGTTTTTCCTTCTGGCTTACTTCACTCTGTATAATAGGCTCCAGTTTCATCCACCTCATTAGAACTGATTCAAATGAATTCTTTTTAATGGCTGAGTAATACTTCATTGTGTATATGTACCACAGCTTTCTTATCCATTCATCTGCTGATGGACATCTAGGTTGCTTCCATGTCCTGGCTATTATAAAAGCTTCTGCATATCAAAGGAAACTATCAGCAAGGTGAAAAGACAGCCTTCAAAATGGGAGAAAATAATAGCAAATGAAGCAACTGACAAACAACTAATCTCAAAA
>NW_011494897.1:10818274-10834325 GCF_000754665.1 Bison bison bison
GAAAAGGGAACCCTCTTACACTGTTGGTGGGAATGCAAACTAGTACAGCCACTATGGAGAACAGTGTGGAGATTCCTTAAAAAACTGGAAATAGAACTGCCTTATGATCTATCAATCCCACTGCTGGGCATACACACTGAGGAAACCAGAAGGGAAAGAGCACTGATATTTTTGTGATAAGTATATTTTATTTTTGGTGTTGTTTATAGATACAATTTAGTAGAAACTCTGACTGTTGATCACATAAAATGTGAAATCTTAACTGATTTATGCCGGTAATATCAGAAATGTAAAGAAAAAAATCTGCAATTTATTTCTAAGAAAACAAAGGTATTTCTTTCAAAATGTGTCTACTGATACTTAGAAGAAAAACATAGCAAGACTGATTTCTGTGGACTGAAATTTAAGAGAAGATAATGTCTGGAAAGTTAGATGGAAGAAATCATAATTCTCTAATATTCACAGTATCCCTGTGAGCTTTGTAAAAGTAGAAGAATCAGAAGTTGTATTATTATACTATCAATATTGCCTATCAGTGAATCCTGGTTTACTTGGCCAATTGAACATTGATTTGTGAAAGAGTCTATTCACTTTTTTTCTGTTTAAATAAACCAAAAGTCTGCCAAAAAAAATGTCTTATATACAAACTGTGTATGTCATTTGCAAGTACATTTGATTAGCTCTAATTATATTTTCTACTAATAAGAAATAAAATATACTTTTGAATATTTTAAAGACATGTTTCAAAATCTTAGCTTTTATTTCAGAAGATAAAATCAGACAGTATCTTATTTGGAAATTTAAGCAATCATATATACAACTGTTATTTTCATTATGCTAAAAAGAAAGGTTGGAAATCCATGTTTTGCTGTTTTCTTCCTTTTCTCTTTTTCTCCTCTTTTTTCATTTTCTCCTCCTTTTACTCCTTTTCCTTTTGCATTGCTTCCATAATATTTAAAGTATGACATAACATAAGTAATTTGATAACTGCTCCAATATTTGGAACCATAGCACTGTAGATGTTTTTTAATCTATGCTTAAGCATTTTGACAGACAAGTTGTTAGTCCTTATCTAAAATATACTAATTGACACCTACAGAAAAATAAATGTGTTTAATAGCATACTATCTAGAATTCTCAGATAATCTTCTTCCAATCATTTGAGATATGCACTTGTAAGCTAAGCATATAATTGACCTTCTGTCTCTTAATGTAAATTTTATTATTGTAACTAAATAATAAGTACATCAATGAAATTTAAGTACAAAAAGAGCAGGATCTATGGACATTAATCTAAATAATTTGGAAAAAGATGTTAAGGCATAAAAATTACTCAATGGAAATTATTTTTTTTCTTTTAAATCAACTTTAAAAAAATAGAGAAGAAAAATTACAAGAATTATTGAACTATTAAGTTATTCACCATGGATAAAAATGTCATTTGGCATATGCTCCATTTTTTCAAATGTTCTAATCTGTTCTTATTTTTGTTCTTCAGTTCTAGTTGCTTTTTCCCATTGAGAACTAATTGAATTCCATTAGTTATCCTAAAGTCTGTAGGTACGTCTTACTCCTTGTGGGAAAAAAAAAATCTAAGTGGTAAAAATATACTTCTGTCCTTCAGGTTGGATCGCTATATCTACATCGATATATAATAGTGTGCATATTATACATTTAGAATATATCCTATATATTATTTGATATATATGTATATATGTAATCCAAGGCATAGGGTAGAAGAATAAATTGGTTTAGGGTTCAGAAAAAAAAATCAAGACATGAGATACATATATGGAAGGCACAGCGTATTATAGAGGGCATGTGAGTGAAATCATTTGGAGACAAGAATACAAAGAGAAGTGAAAAGAATATTAAACCAAATGTCTTAGGTGCTGATCAGGAGCAAAAGAAGAAGTTACTAAAAAGTCTGTGATAGCAATTACTCAATGTAGAAAGAACACTACTGCTAGAACTTTATATGTCTAGGAAAGCTAATGTGTGGGCTACTATTTTTAAACCAAATAAAGACAACAGATACAGAAGGATGGCATACACCAATATATTTCATGTTGCTAAGAGGTTAAGAAGATAAGGACTAAGAGTTCTCCACTGGCTTTATCAATACAGATTTCATTAAGAAATGCACTGGGAATAATTTCGCTTGAGTATTGGGAATTAAGAAAGTAGGTACAAAGAAGAATAAGGAGGGTTCAGGATGGGGAACACATGTATAATTTTTTTAAATTAAAATTGAAAAAAAAAAAAAGCCTTGAAAGAATGGGTAGGTAATAATTATAAAAATAAAAGTTAGCCTTTCAGCCTTTAAAAAAAAAAAAAAGAAGAAGAAGTTGAAAGATGATAGAAATTGCTTAATTACTCAAGAAGTTTTGCCACACAGAAAAACAAAAATGGAGCAGTAACTGGAGGGAAATTTGAACTCAATGAAAGGCATTTTTAAGAAACATATAATGCTGTTCATTTCCCATTTTTGTGCTAAATCTATTGGGAAGCATTATTTCTTCCAGAAACAGTTCCTTTTTTTTTTAAATTTTAAGAGCGAGCCATGTTTATTATATTTGGTTTCCAGATTTTCATAATATTCTGGAGTGAAAATTAGCAACTCCCATTTATTAGCAGTAAGGGACAATTTGAAATAGCTATAGATGGAGCATAAATTTCTCTTGAAAGCGTAGTGTTAACTGCCTAAATTTTTTATGCACTACTTCTAACAAAGATAACATATACAGATACAATTAATATTTTCCCCATAAGGTCAGTTTTCCTAAAGTATTTGAAGAGAAATATTAGAAATTTTGATGTTTTTTGCAGAGAAAATTAAATGCATTAAACATTGAATTCTAGGTTTATAAGTTTTACTCATTACTATTCCCCAGCTCAGTATTTTTTTCTCAGAAGTAAACCAAAGCAACATTTATTTTTCTGTGTTTTCACACACACTGTGATAAGGTGTTCAATGTTTATAAACAGCATATTAAAATTTTAAGTTTGTTTATACAAATCTATTTAGACAAATACATATCATTGTCTGGCATTGTACATGTTTTCTCCACTTATCTATCATAAGACTTACTTTAAGCTTTCTTTTTAAAATATGGATTTAAAATTTTAAGATAATAAAAATGCAGTAAATCTTTTCTCTTTCCAAAAGTTGTTTGTATTTTTCCTAATATTCAACTCTGAACGCCATGCTTTTCTACTTGTGGATATAGAAAGGGCAGTATATGTTCTTGGGGATACCTGTATCTTAATTTCTTTGAAATTCTATCTCCCAATTGGCCTCCTTCCCTCTATCTCCTCCTCTAATACATGTCCACGCTGAGATGTAAAGTCAAGAGTATAACTAGTAAATTCTACTTATTAACTCCAACCTGAATGCTCCTGCAGTGCTTCTCTTCCCTGAAGCACTTGAAGATTTAAAAATTACATTTTGCTTTTGGAGAAGAAATCCAGGAAAGAGAATCACTTGGGGAAAAATACCCAGCATATCCTTCTAAAAAGGCATACCCAACATTTAAAATGTACTGTTCTAGGGGCATTTTTGTTTGTTCAGATTTGTTTTGCTTTGCTTTTCTAAAACAAAGATCCATGGAGAAAGAAAAACTTACCATTGGAAAGATAAAATATCATTGGAATCACAATAAAAAATAAAACTACAAATTTTTCTTATTAATTTCTTTAACATTCTTTAATTTATTGCACTGTAATGCTAGTTATATGTTCATGTCTTTTCAAGTTGCTATTTAAAACATGGTTATTTCAAATATGTTTGGTTGGTGGTTATTTAATCTTCTTTACAACACTGATATTATAAGTAAATATCACCATTTATGATGATATATAATTCCAGAAAGGCAGAAGTCTCTGTCTAAAGCATATATATATATATGTATATATATATCAGAAATTTTAAATATTTGAGAGTAAAGTTCCCTTTTATTGGGTCCAAGCACTTTCACTTTCATATAGATTTCAGGAGCATTATGAAATTGAAAATACTAGTAGAAAAAAATAGACTTCAAATCAATTTTATCTAGAATTTTAAGGGAATTGACAGACAATTAGCTAGAAATTACATCCTAAGAGGAATGGAAAGCAATTTTTGCTTCTGGAATGGGGTACAGAGTACTAAGAAGGGAGAGAAAAGACTGCAAAAAGTAGGAAGACATCTATATAATTCCACATAGTTCACCATTTTGGTTAGCAGATATCCTAAATTTAATATAATAGACAGAAATAGTACTTAAATTGTGTTTTCTTGATGTACATCAAATTTATATTTATTTAGTTTTTTGTGTATGTAAGTAGTAAATAAAACCATTTATGAATGAAATGATTTTCTATATTTCAGGGAGAAAATTAAAATTCTAACTTCAATTTGATGAATACTTATTTTTGCCAAAATGGAGTTTAATGGCCACTTTTCATAGTTATTGAATATATGGAAATTGTATGATAAGTAATTCAAGGTTTACTTTAAAGAGATACAATGTTAAAGTAACCACTCTAAGTGTATTAAACAGGGTATAATAATTCCTATCTGCTTTGGGAAAAAGATTCCATGCATATTGAAAATCAACTGTCACAGGAGATTCAGTTTCATGATTTTCCATTCATTTCTAATTTTTTACTATCACTACATGGGAAGTCTTCACAAAAGTTTATCAATGAATTTATTATTTATTTATTATTAATCTAATTCTGATTTTAAATTACCTAATTTATAGCATTTATAAAAGGCAGAGGAACCAGAGATCAAATTGAACATTCGTTGCATCATTGAAAAAGTAAGAGAGTTCCAGAAAAATATCTATTTCTGCTTTACTGACTATGCCAAAGCCTTTGACTGTGTGGATCACAATAAACTGTGCACAATTCTGAAAGGGATGGGAATACCAGACCACCTGACCTGCCTCGACTGATTCCAAATAGGAAAAGGAGTACGTCAAGGCTGTATATTGTCACCCTGCTTATTTAACTTATATGCAGAGTACATCATGAGAAACGCTGGGCTGGAAGAAGCACAAGCTGGAATCAAGATTGCCGGGAGAAATATCAGTAACCTCAGATATGCAGATGACACCACCCTTATGGCAGAAGGTGGAGAAGAACTAAAGAGACTCTTGATGAAGTGAAAGAGGAGAATGAAAAGCTGGCTTAAAGTTCAACATTCAGAAAAAACTAAGATCATGGCATTCAGTCCCATCACTTCATGGCAAATAGATGGGGAAACAGTGGAAACAGCGGCTGACTTTATTTTTTGGGGCTCCAAAAATCACTGCAGATGGTGACTGAGGAAGAGGACTATGGTTTTTATAAGCTCCAACTGTGAGGAAGAGGCTCAATTTTAAATCTAATTCTGCTAACTATGAGCTCTGTGGCCTTACATAGGTTATATAACTTGTCATCTGGCAAATGGAATACTATTAATAGTACCAGCCTCATAGGTTGTTACAGCACCAACCAAGTTAATATATGCAAACCACTCAGAGTAACACTTATATAAGAGTTCAGTGCTGTTCTAAGTTTGGGGGATAGGACAATATGGAAGCAAGTTATGGCATAATATATATAAACTGTCAGCTCATTGTCCACAAAATTTACTTTTTTTCCACTTTTTGATATCTCCAAAGTATTTATTACATTATTTTAAAATGCTTTATTCTTTTCATTCACTCTATATTTCATTGTGTTGGCACATACAGTGCTTTGCTTTATTTACATATTTACATTCAGTTATCATTCATTCATACATATTTATTGATTACTTAAATCTCAGTACTATGCTAGTGGTAGTGATAACATATACTGTACTGAGTGGTATGAAAGGGTTCTTTAAAAGCGTGTGCTATGATTCATGCTTTGTGATACAAAAACTGCTCAATATAGTAAATATGTGATCTATGCCATGTCCATGGCTCATAGAAGTGAGAAAATTCCCTCACTTGGAAAAAATTGAATTTTTGCCTCATTTATCTTAAAGCAAAGGGTTCTGTTTATTGACATATTACTATAAAAGTGGCAAGATTTATTGACAACTTTCTGTCTTTTATTTAAAAAACTAACTTAAGTAAATTTAAACATCTTTGTTTAACTGATGATAAACAGCTGATAAACATCTTTGGCTTTTAAACTATTAATTTTTAAGAGAGATAAACTAACAAATACATTCACACAGTAAAAGACTTGAACTGAATATTCCAATTTAGTATCACTTTCCATATTATCAGACTTAATAGCTATAAGAGAGGATATGATGGTTTGCTTTATGCAAAGAACTGTTACATTTTTTTCCTGTATTCATTCACTTGATACAGCCATCTTTGAAGAAGACTCTACTATTGACCCAGTTTAAAACCTAAAATTGTATTACTTTTTGTATATGATTCTTTTTCCCATATACATCCTTTCTACAGTGTAAAGTAGTTGCAAATTAGGATCTTAACTTAAAATTGTTCTGTCATTACCAATTTGCTCACATAGTGCTCACAAATGGTAAGTGATGAGCAGATATTTGTTACAAAATGGAAATGACAATTCAAGAGTGAGATATAAATATAATTACTAAGTATTTAAAGGAACAATTTACAATTTAGAGTAAAATATTGTGTGTATGAAAGTGAAAGTCATGTCTGACTGTTTACAACACATGGACTATACAGTCCATGGAATTCTCCAGGCCAGAATACTGGAGTGGGTAGCCGTTCCCTTCTCCAGGGCATCTTCCCAACCCAGGGATAGAACCCAGGTCTTCCTCCTCATTGCAGGCAGTTTCTTTACCAGTTGAGCTACAAGAGAAGCCCTGTATAGTCAAAAGAATAGCACCATTTACTAATAGTTGAAGCCAAATAAATATCCATAATACTCAAAGATTATTTGAAGCTTAGTCAATAGCTGTCTCATACACATTTCTTTTTCCCATTGTTAGACTCCCAGTCTTAATACTGAATGTTATAATAATGATCATTTTGCTCAAGCACAAAAACTCTCATTTAGTTCTTTTGGATTAATACAATCCAGGGATGGAGCATTATGTGACAGCTATTGAATATTTCTATGAAACTCAAACTCATGCTTTGGAATATGGAGAAGAGAATTAGAGGTAACATACAAACAGTTTTATGGCAATATTACTGAGATCAGGTGTAAGGTAACAGTGGCTTCTCAGTAACTTCAATGAAATTAGTACCCCATATTTCTAAATTCCACTGGGAAATAATCTATCAAATTTAATTTGCCCAAAAGCACACCACAAAATTTTCAAATTGAAAATGCACTAGAAATGCAGAGAAGTGCATTAAGTACAAACTTCCAGTTATAAAATAAATAAATCCTGCTGAGGTAATGTACTGCATGAGGAATATATTTGAAAACATTGTAGTAATTTTGTAGTGACAGTTGGTAACTAGACCTATTATGGTGACAATTTTGAAATGTATATATGTATATGTCTAAATATCTAAGCACTATGATGTATGCTTGAAACCAGTATGGTATGGTATATTATTTAAACTTCATTAAATATGCATTTTCCAAATAATATATATCAAACTTTACAGAAAATAATCACAGAGCTAGTGCTGAATTAAATTGTAACTATTTAACATTAAAAATGTTGGATTTGTTGTCCAGAAACTGTGTTGTGAAATTTCTACTTATTCACTGGTTAGGTAGGGATCTTAAATCAGTTTATTTATTTATTTACTACAGTAATTCTTCTAAAAATCAATCATTATAAAAAGTAATCATTTTTCCTTGGAAGGACTGATGTTGAAGCTGAAACTCCAATAATTTGGCCCCCTATGTGAAGAGCTGACTCATTTGAAAAGCCCCTGATGCTGGGAAAGATTGAGGGCAGGAGGAGAAGGGGACGACAGAAGATGAGATGGTTGGATGGCATCACTGACTCAACGGATGTGAGTTTGAGTAAACTCTGGGAGTTAATGATGGACAAAGAGGCCTGGTGTGCTGCAGTCCATGGGATCGCAAAGAGTCAGACATGACTGAGCAACTGAACTGAACTGAACTGAAAAAGTAATCTTAAGAAAGAAAAATGAAGTTGGATGAATCAGGCTCTCTGACCTCAGGATGTTCTAGAAAACTTCAATAAATTAAAGTAATATAGTACTAGTGAAAAAACAGACATATAGATCAGCGGATCAGGACAGAAAGCCTAGAAACAGACCCACGCTCTTATGGCCAGTAAATCTACAATGAAGGAGGCAAGAATATACAGTGGAGAAAAAGCAGACTCTTTTATATGTGAAGCTGGGAAAAGTGGATAGCTGCATGGAAAAGAATAAAATTAGAACACTAGTTAACACCATAAGCAAAAATGAACTCAAAATGGATTCAACACCTAAATGTAAGACCAGATACTAAAAAATTCATAGAGGAAAACATAGGGAGAACACTCATTGATATAAATTATAGCAAAAAATTTTTAGATCTATCTTCCAGTTTAATAGACATAAAAATAATAAATTGGACCCAATTAAACTTAAAAGCCTTTGCACAGCAAAGAAAATCATAAAGAAAATGAAAAGATGGGAGAAAATGTTTGCAAATGATATGACCAACAAAGGATTAATTCCCAGAATACATTAATACAAACAGCTCAAACAGTTCAATAACAACAAACAAGCAACCCAATAAAAAAATAGGTAGATCTAAATAGACATTTCTCCAAAACAGACATACAGATGACAAACAGGCATAAGAAAAAAATGTTCATGATAGCTTATTATAGAAAAGTAAAAATTAAAAATACAATGAGGTATCACCTTACAAAAGTCAGAATGGTCATCATCAAAAGTTTACAGGCTGAAGAGGGTGCGGAGAAAAGGGAACCCTCCTACATTATTGGTGGGAATATAAATTGATAAAGCCACTGTGGAGAATAGTATGGAGGTTCCTTAAAAAACTAAAAATAGAATTATCATAGGATCCTGCAATTCTATTCCTGGGGATGTATTAAAAAAAAACTCTAATTTAAGAAGATGCATGCACCTCAGTGTTACAATAGCCAAGACATAGAAGCAACCTAAATGTCTGGCGAATGGATAACAAAGATGTGGTATATACATACAATGAAATATTACCCAGCCATTAAAAAGAATGAAATAATGCCATTTGTAGCAACGTGGATGGACCTAGAGATTATCATACTAAGTGAAGTAAGCCAGAAAGAGAAAGACAAATATATGATATCACATATATTTGGAATCTTAAAAAAGATACAAATGAACTTATTTATAAAAACAGAAATCAGATCAGATCAGATCAGATCAGTCGCTCATTCGTGTCTGACTCTTTTCGACCCCATGAATTGCAGCACTCCAGGCCTCCCTGTCCATCACCAACTCCCGGAGTTCACTCAGACTCACGTCCATCGAGTCAGTGATGCCATCCAGCCATCTCATCCTCTGTCGTCCCCTTCTCCTCCTGCCCCCAATCCCTCCCAGCATCAGGGTCTTTTCCAATGAATCAAGATCCACTCATATGAAAAACAACATATGGTTACCAAAGGTGGAAGGTTGGGGGAGGGATAAATTAGGAATTTGAAATTAACATAGACCCACTACTATGTATAAAATAGATAACTAACAAGGACCTACTTTATAGCACAGGGAGCTATACACAATATATTGTAATAACCTATAAGGGAAAATAATATATATATATATATTTATATTTATAACTTAATTAATCATATATATATATCTAAGTCAGTGTACTATACACTTGAGATGAACATGTTATAAATCAACTATGTGTCATTTATAAATAAATGTAAAAAAGAATCACTCAACATATTTAGATGGTAGGCTCATAATTTAAATGAAAGAATTGTTTTAAATGATTCATGAATTCCCTTTGACTTCTAAAATTCTACATTATAGTTTGCAAATGTACTTTATTATCTCAGGAATTGGTTTATGATGTTTGGGGTAAGTGTCTGTAAGTATTTCACTTTGGTTATGCTGAAAGAAACCTATTATAAAAGAAATTATTTTCATTTTTTGAAAAAATAGTATCAAATCCATCATATAGAAGATATTTTGTCATTTATATATATTAAATTTATTTCCTCCATCAGAGGAATATATCAGGATAGATATAGATCAGAAGAGATATATACAAGATTTTTAACTACAGAACTTTCTAAATCTACTTTGATCTCATCATCATCATTCCTTCCTTATAGCATTTAAAGGGTTAATTTAGAGACGACATGAATCAAATAATCTTTTTGCTTAAGCTTTTATTTAGACTCGTCTAGTAGACATAAACTCTCATATGCAGTTTTATACCACCTTATTAAGCTTACGTTATAGAAATGAGAAGAACTAGTGATTATTTTCTCTTATAACCCTAAATGGAAAATCTGCATCTTAAGTAGTAATTAAGAAAACCAAAACTACATTGTAAACAAAGCATCTGTTACTTGGGCATGCCATTTCCCTTTTCTTTTGTGAAGAATAGCTTTGAATCTAATTGTACATTATAATTGCACATCATTTCTTTTGGAACTGCTTAATTATTCCTCTTAATCTTTTTGTATTTCTCTTCATTTTTAGCCAAACTATTTTTTAGCAATATGTTATTACTGATTCTGCGATTAAAATATTTGTGTTTCTCCTTGAAAATGGCTAAATAGCTTATGCCACATTCTGAGTTGTTGGGGAGGGAGAATTAGGATTTTTTGATTTCTTTTTTTTTTTGGTATCAGAACAGTAAATGAACACTAACTCCATTGAATAATCCTTTCATTCTGCAAGCAAGCATTTGCTTTCACACAGAAACAGCATTGCAATGAACAGCATTGCAATGACAATGAACCCTATGCAGACACTACTGCTTCAGATGAAGGTTAATGGCTGGAATTGCAAGAATACTAGTGTACAGACTGTAATTAGGAGGATCTGATGAAAGTCTGAACTATAATATGAGAAGAAAACATCTGCTTGTTCATAATAATGGCTGTCATTTATTCTTTCTATACAATTTTTTCTGTTTAAATAGACCATTTATCAAAATCTCATATGCTCATTAATTTTAGGCTTTGGGAAAAAATATAAGTGCATATTGGATTTCAATAAAGCAATTTTATTTCCTGTTTTTAACTTTCTTTAAAGGAAAAGTTTGAACCAGTGATACATTATGCTCTGAATGTCACTTAGTATTACACAGGAGCAGAAATTATAAAAAGGTGAAGTTTTTCTCTGATGACTAATAATTACCTAATTTACTCAATCCCATAACTAAGTATATTTATTAAAGCACCATAAATATTGCAAATGGATTGAGTCAAATGAAGGAGTATCATGACCCATAGATTGATGCATTACACTGATGGTATATGTGTGTGTGTGTGTGTGTGTGTGTGTGCGCACATGCGTGCACTCAGTTGTGTCCAACTCTTTCTGACCCCATGAACTGTAGCCTGCCAAGCTCCTCTGTCCATGGAATGTTTCAGGCAAGAATGCTGGAGCAGGTTGCCATTTCCTACTCCAGGGTATCTTTCCAAACCAGGGATCAAATCTGGGTCTCCTGCATTGGCAGGAGGATTCTTTACCTGGGCACCACCTGAGAAGTTCACTATATTGATGTTACCAGTAGCATTATTCTGCAGGGATTATCATTAATAAGATGAGAATTTTTAGGGTAGATGTAGGAGGCAGGATTCTAAAATGACCACTAAGCTTATAGCTCCCTTGTGTAAATATCCTGTGTGATCATCTCCCTTTGTAAGTAGGCATTACCTGTGAATATGATAGAGTAACACTTCTGTGATTAGGTTATGCTATGCTATGCTAAGTCACATCAGTCGTATCTGGCTCTATGTGACCCCATAGACGGCAGCCCACCAGGCTCCCCCGTCCCTGAGATTCTCCAGGCAAGAACACTGGAGTGGGTTGCCATTTCCTTCTCCAATGCATGAAAGTGAATTGTGAAAGCGAAGTTTCTCAATCATGTCTGACTCTTAGTGACCCCATGGACTGCAGCCTACCAGGTTCCTCCGTCCATGGGATTTTCCAGGCAAGAGTACTGGAGTGGGGTGCCATTGCCTTCTCCAAGTGATTAGGTTAGTAATCTATAAATCAAAATGGATACCATCATAGTCCAGTTCAGTTCAGTTCAGTTGCTCAGTCATGTCCGACTCTTTGCAACCCCATGAATTGCAGGCCTCCTTGTCCATCACCAGCATCCGGAGTTCACTCAAACTCACGTCCATCGAGTCAGTGATGCCATCCAGCCATCTCATCCTCTGTCGTTCCCTTTTTCTCCTGCCCCCAATCCCTCCCAGCATCAGAGTCTTTTCCAATGAGTCAACTCTTCACATGAGGTGGCCAAAGTATTGGAGTTTCAGCTTTAGCATTGGTCCTTCCAATGAACACCCAGGACTGATCTCCTTCAAAATGGACTGGTTGGATTTCCTTGCAGTCCATGGGACTCTCAAGAGTCTTCTCCAACACCACAGTTCAAAAGCATCAATTCTTTGGCACTCAGCTTTCTTCACAGTCCAACTCTCACATCCATACATGACTACTGGAAAAACCATAGCCTTGACTAGATGTAAGAATCCTAGCAAAGTAATGTCTCTGCTTTTGAATATGCTATCTAGGTTGGTCATAAATTTCTTTCCAAGGAGTAAGCGTCTTTTTATTTCTTGGCTGCAGTCACCATCTGCAGTGATTTTGGAGCCCCCAAAAATAAAGTCTGACACTGTTTCCACTGTTTTCCCATCTATTTCCAGGGTTAATTAAAGGAGACTTTGAAAGAAAATGAAGCAAAAAATGTTCTCCAACTGGCCTGAAAGAAACTAATATTTCTGTTGGGAACTGACTACGGAGAGCACACATCGAGTAACTGCAGGCAGCCTCCAAGAGCTGCAAGTGGTTGCTTGCTGACTGATAAAAAGAAAACAGTCCTACATCCTCAAAGAACTGAATGCTGCCAAGACTATGAATAAGCCCGGAAACAGAACATTCTCTAGTAAGATCTTCTAAATGAGATAAAAAACATGGCCAACACATTCATCCCAGCCTTGTGAGACCCTGAGCAAAGGATCCATTTAACCCATGTCTGGACTCATGATCCAAGAAAACTGTGAGATAATTCATTCATGAGTGTTGTTTTAAGCCTCTATGTTTATCTGATTTGTCATGCAGCAATAGAAAACTTACATACATAATATGAAATCACAATCTAAAATATTCAGCAAACTATATTTACATTGTCAGTGATAGAGAAAATCCATGAATTAGAAAAGTATAACCTTTGGTATAATCAACTGAAGTATATACATTTAAGGCAGCCCAGTGCAGGAAATATGGATTTAATCCCAGGTTTGGGAAGATCCCTTATAGAAGGAAATGCCAACCCACTCCATTATTCTTGCCTGGGAAATCCCATGGACAGAGGAGCCTGGCAGTCTACAGTCCACGGGGTTGCACAGAGTCAGATATGACTGAACATTTCTGTACAGGGTTGTTATAACAGTGAAGGTAATGTCTATGATTTATTTATGTTTTTTTTTTTATTTATAAGGTGCTGTGAAAATGAAAGTTGCTCAGTAGTGTCCGACTCTTTGCGACCCCATGGACAGTAGCCCGCCAGGCTCCTCTGTCCACGGAATTCTCCAGGCAAGAATACTGGAGTGGGTAGCCATTCCCTTTTGCAGAGGATCTTCCAAACCCAGGAACTGAACCAGGGACTCCTGCACTGCAGGCAGATTCTTTACCAGCTGAGCTATCAGGGAAGCCCCACCGGGATGCTGTGGCTGCATGGGCCGGGAAACCATCTGGATCCCAGACCTCCTGTGTGGCAGGACAGAAATCTACCACTGAACCATCCATGCACCATGCTATGAAAGCACCTCATAAATAAAAAATCCTACACACAGGTTACAGCTTCGCTGGTGGTCCAGTGATAAAGAATCAGCTTGCCAAGACAGGAACTGTGAGTTTGATTCCTCAGTCAGGAAGATAACCTGGAGAAAGAAATGACTAGGTACTCCAGTATTATTGCCTGGGAAACCCCATGGACAGAAGAACCTGGCAGACTACATTCCATGAGGTTATAAAAGAGTCAGAATTGACTTAGCAACTAAACAACAATAATGCTAAAATTCCCTGAAAATACATGGTTCTTTAAAGATTTAGATTTTATTCACTATTATTAAGACCAATTGAAATAGTCCTCATGAAATATATTGAAAACCACACTTTTGAGACTTACCTCTCCCCTGCCCCACCAAATCTATTCTTCCTGTATTCTTCCTTTCCTTAGATGACCAAAGATACAATTCAACCACTGGTCCCAGAAAGAAACTTTATCATTTTGTGTTTTTCTTAGTGTTACATGCCGCTGCTGCTGCTGCCGTTGCTAAGTCACTTCAGTCGTGTCCGACTCTGTGCAACCCCATAGACGGCAGCCCACCAGGCTCCCATCCCTGGGATTCTCCAGGCAAGAACACTAGAGTGGGTTGCCATTTCCTTCTCCAACGCATAAAAGTGAAAAGTGAAAGTGAAGTCGCTGAGTCGTGTCCAACCCTCAGCGACTCCATGGACTACAGCCTACCAGGCTCCTCTGTCCATGGGATTTTCCAGGCAAGAGTACTGGAGTGGGGTGCTGTTGCCTTCTTCTAGTGTTACATGCTACATGCGGTCTATCTGCAAACACAGCTAGCTATTTCTTCAAAAGTCCCTGAATCTTTCTAATCATCTCCTCTAATAGTACTCTGATTGAAATCTCAGATCACAACTCCATCTTCCACTCTACATGAAAGCTGTCACCTGTTTACATAAAGCTGTATCTTGTCTCTCCTACTCTCAAAATCTCCCAATGACATCTAATTTCCCCATAGTGTGTTAGTCATTCAGTTGTGCCAGACTCTTTATGATCCCATGGACTGTAGCCCACCAGGCTCCTCCATCCATCGGATTTTCCAGGCAAGAATGCTGGAGTGGGTGGCCATTTCCTTCTCCAGGGGATCTTCCCACTCAGGGATAGAACCTAGGTCTCCTGCATTGCAGGCAGATTTTTTTACCATCTGAGCCACGAAGCTTTTTCAATGGAGCCTCTATGATACATCTTCCTTTTATCTCTGTGACCTCACCCTAAATATTCCCCACTCATTTCCTCTACTCTAGGAATTCTGATAGCCTTCCTTTTTTTAATTAGTCAGGCATAACTTCTAGGGTCTTTATACTCACTCTTTTGATCTCTCCATCTGGAACACTACAGATCTTTACCAAATATGACCTCAGTGAAGACTTTCTTATTATTCTCCACAGCAATCCTATCACCCTGCTTTTCTGGATTCTTTTTTTTAATTGCCGTAATTATTATTGCCTAAAATAATATTCCATTTTCATCTAAAATTACAATGGTATGCATTTAGTTTCAAAGAGTTTAGTATTTTTAAATGAAATCCTTGTTGATCATCTAGCCTTTCTTTTTCTACTTAGTTCTAATATGTATTGTGGTTGCTGTGTCTGAAGCTGCCACAGCCAAAGGACACACACTATGGTAGTGGAACTCTTCTCACATTCTCCTGAGTCCCGCCTTGCTCAGAACTATTTTTTCCAGGTATATTTTATTGCTGTACCTCAGGCATATTGGTTGGCTATTTTCATATATTTATGGTAAATCATATTTCCTTAAGCCTTTCATCAATTTCCTATATTGCTTATCTTTTTTGAGTTGTATATTAAAAAAAAACTTTATACGAATACATACAGACATAGCTAAAATATTTTAGAATGCTTAAATTATGTTTAGCTCTTAATAGCAAGGGAATATTTCATGCACAGATGAGCACAATAAAGGACAGAAATGGTATAGAACTAATAGAAGCAGAAGATATTAAGAAGAGGTAGCAAGAATACACAGAAGAACTGTACAAAGAAGATCTTCATGACCCAGATGATCACGATGGTGTGATCACTTACCTAGAGAAGACATCCTGGAATGTGAAGTCAAGTGGGCCTTAGGAAGCATCACTATGAACAAAGCTAGTGGAGGT
>NW_011494897.1:10834425-10834909 GCF_000754665.1 Bison bison bison
TGCCTCCTGAGAAATCTGTATGCAGGTCAGGAAGCAACAGTTAGAACTGGACATGGAACAACAGATTGGTTCCAAATCAGGAAAGGAGTTTGCCAAGGCTGTATATTGTCACCCTGCTTATTTAACTTCTATGCAGAGTACATCATGAGAAATGCTGGGCTGGAGGAAGCACAAGCTTGAATCAAGATTGCTGGGAGAAATATCAATCACTTTCACATATGCAGATGAAACCGCCCTTATGGCAGAAAGTGAAGAACTAAAGAGCCTCTTGATGAAAGTGAAAGAGGAGAGTGAAAAAGTTTGCTTAAAGCTCAACATTAAGAAAACTAAGATCATGGCATCCAGTCCCATCATTTCATGGCAAATAGATGAGGAAACAATGGAAACAATGACAGACTTTATTTTGGGGGGCTCCAAAGTCACTGCATATGGTGACTGCAGCCATGAATTTAAAAGACGCTTACTCCTTGGAAGAAAAGTTATG
>NW_011494897.1:10835009-10835970 GCF_000754665.1 Bison bison bison
AAATCAGTCCTGAATATTCACTGAAAGACTGATGCTGAAGCTGAAACTCCAATACTTTGGCTGCCTGATGCGAAGAACTGACTTATTTGAAAAGATCGTAATGTTGAAGGCAGGAGGAGAAGGAGACGACAGAGGATGAGATGGTTGAATGGCATCATCAACTCTGGGAGTTGGTAATGGACAGGGAGGCCTGGCGTGCTGCAATGCCTGGGGTCACAAAAAGTTGGATACGACTGAGCAACTGGACTGAATTAAACTTAACTTATCAAAAGGACTTCCAAAGTGTTGCAGTGGTAAAGAATCCACCTACTAATGCAGGAGATACAAGAGACACAGATTCAATCCCTGGGTTGAGAAAGTACCCTGAAGGAGGAAAAGGCAACCATTTCATTATTCTTTCCTGGGAAATCCCATAAACAGAGGAGTCTGGTGGGCTATGGTCCATGGGGTTACAAAAAGTCAGACACAACTAAGCACATGTGCACACACACATACACACACACGTACACACATATGTACGCACACACACGTACACAAACGCACGTAAATACTTAATTTCAAATGTATTTTAAATATCCTGGATTTTCACTCTCTTCCTCTCATGAATACTGGTTTTATCTTATATTTTATGTTGAATTGATTTGGATATCCCTTAACTGCTTATTGTAGATACATATTATTATTGAGTGAATGGATTTTTTGTTCTGCTTTCTGTAGGAATTTGAGCAAATAGAGAAGTAATCTGAGAAATATGATGAGGCAGAATTAAGGGAAAACAACAGATCAGCTGACAGTCTATGATTTGGTCAGACAAAGGATATGCTTCCTGTAGTTCAGTGGGAAATTAGCTGGTTTGGTTAACTAAATGTCCCCACTCCCCACCCAGAATGAGAGCTCTAAGATATGTAAGCTCCAACAGGAAAGGCTGTGGAGTAGACCAAAGAAGTAGGTGCTGAGGAAG
>NW_011494897.1:10836070-10841369 GCF_000754665.1 Bison bison bison
AGCCTCTTGATGAAAGTGAAAGAGGAGAGTGAAAAAGTTTGCTTAAAGCTCAACATTAAGAAAACTAAGATCATGGCATCCAGTCCCATCATTTCATGGCAAATAGATGAGGAAACAATGGAAACAATGACAGACTTTATTTTGGGGGGCTCCAAAGTCACTGCATATGGTGACTGCAGCCATGAATTTAAAAGACGCTTACTCCTTGGAAGAAAAGTTATGACCAACCTAGACAGCATATTAGAAAGCAGAGACATTACTTTGCCAACAAAGGTCCATCTAGTCAAAGCTATGGTTTTTCCAGTAGTCATGTATGGATGTGAGAGTTGGACTACAAAGAAAGCTGAGTGCCAAAGAATTGATGTTTTTGAACTGTGGTGTTGGAGAAGACTCTTGAGCATCTCTTAGACTGCAAGGAGATACAACCAGTCCATTCTAAAGGAAATCAGTCCTGAATATTCACTGAAAGACTGATGCTGAAGCTGAAACTCCAATACTTTGGCTGCCTGATGCGAAGAACTGACTTATTTGAAAAGATCGTAATGTTGAAGGCAGGAGGAGAAGGAGACGACAGAGGATGAGATGGTTGAATGGCATCATCAACTCTGGGAGTTGGTAATGGACAGGGAGGCCTGGCGTGCTGCAATGCCTGGGGTCACAAAAAGTTGGATACGACTGAGCAACTGGACTGAATTAAACTTAACTTATCAAAAGGACTTCCCAAGTGTTGCAGTGGTAAAGAATCCACCTACTAATGCAGGAGATACAAGAGACACAGATTCAATCCCTGGGTTGAGAAAGTACCCTGAAGGAGGAAAAGGCAACCATTTCATTATTCTTTCCTGGGAAATCCCATAAACAGAGGAGTCTGGTGGGCTATGGTCCATGGGGTTACAAAAAGTCAGACACAACTAAGCACATGTGCACACACACGTACACACACATACGTACACACACATGTACACACACACACACATGTACGCACACACGTACACAAACGCACATAAATACTTAATTTCAAATGTATTTTAAATATCCTGGATTTTCACTCTCTTCCTCTTATGAATACTGGTTTTATCTTATATTTTATGTTGAATTGATTTGGATATCCCTTAACTGCTTATTGTAGATACATATTATTATTGAGTGAATGGATTTTTTGTTCTGCTTTCTGTAGAAATTTGAGCAAATAGAGAAGTAATCTGAGAAATATGATGAGGCAGAATTAAGGGAAAACAACAGATCAGCTGACAGTCTATGAGAGCTCTCAGATATGTAAGCTCCAACAGGAAAGGCTGTGGAGTAGACCAAAGAAGTAGGTGCTGAGGAAGATGTTAGTCAATGAACACATTTCCCATATTGGAGAATCATGCATGAGCACACTGCATTCTACCCCAGAGAATCATGTGTACTTCTCATCAGAGAGCCAAGAGAGTACTCTATCACCACCAATTAAACAAAAAACATCTTGCATTTGTATTTTTTGGGCATTTACTCTGTATGGACTAGGTTGTGAACCCAGGAAAATGTATATTGTAGCACCTCAGAATGTGACTTTATTTGAAAATATGGTCCCTCCAAGTGTAATTACTTAAGAAAGGGTCATACTGGGGTAGGATGAGATCTTAATCTAATCTGACTGCTGTACTTATAAGAAGACAGAAATACAAGCAAAACACCATGTGAAGATAAAGGCAGAAACTGGAATAATATACCCACAAGCCAAGGATTGACAAAGATCACTGGTCACCACCAGAAACTAAGAATCTTCTCCTTCAGAGACCTCACAAGGAACCAACCTTGTAGACACCTTTACTTCAGAGTCTTATCCTACAACATTAATTATGAGGATAAATTTATCTTGCTTTAAGCCACCTTATTTGTGGTACTTTGTTAGGGAAGCCTGAGGAAACTGATTTTTCCTTTCCCACTCCCCGTGTCAGAGTAGTTACAGGCAGAAAACTTTGAAGGTAAATGAGGAGTTAAAACAGCCTGAAGCCTCCAGGGACAATCCAGCAGGTACTGGGAGCAGAGGAAAGACGACCATTGGACTGTGTATGAAATTGAAGTTTTACACTGAATTGATTGAACAAGATGTTTTACACCTACATCTTATATCCTATATTTTTACTGCAATATATCTTATGAATTAAATTTCAAATAGCTTTAATGGACTAAAAGGGAAATTTAGCAGACTTTTAGTGGTAGTGATTAGAGAAAAATAAAATGGTTTCATATATATGTGTGCATGTTCAGGGTACTCATTTGTCACATAGCCTAGACCAGGAATGACTGGATCTGAATGGGTATTTTCTATTATCAGTTCATTTACATTGAAGCAGCACTTAGCATTGGGCTTCCCTTGTGGCTCAGATGGTAAACAATCCACCTGCAACGTGGGAGACCTGGGTTCGATCCCTGGGTTGGGAAGATCTGCTAGAGGAGGGGATGGCAATCTACTCCAGAATTTTTGCCTGGAGAATTCCCATGGACAGAGCAGCCTGGTGGGTTACAGTCCATGAGGGTCACAAAGAGTTGGACACAACTGAGCGACTAAGCACAGCTAAGAACAGCACTTAGCATTTGTGTAATTTTGCCCCAGCGACCTCTAAAAAAAAAGTGAAAAAAGAAAGAAAAAATCTATAATTTATTAATAATTAATAAAATTCACATCACACATTTTGGACATCTGGTTTTTACAACATTCAGAAAAATTAAATGAAACTAATTTCTGGCTTCTAATCATTTCATGTTCCTTTTCCTTTGTGAGGTGAAAATTCTCCATTGTGACTCTATTTCCTAAGCAAATAAACTGTGTTTATTCTATAAACTGTGCATATTCTATTTAGCAAAATTAAAACCCACCATTACTTGAACTTAAGTTCCTCTAAAAGCATCTCAGGAACCATTTATTGCTTATTAACTATGCTTCTCAAGCAATGTATCAAAGTATTAAAACAACTAAATAGGCTTCTTGAAAGACTTTAATGTTCACAGAAGCAAAACATAATGTGTTTTTTTATCCAATTATATAAACTATATAGAGAAAATTAGTACTTATGTATAAATAAAGGATATAATAGTAAAAGAATAGAGTATAAATATTTATATGTTTTATATTTGTACATACATATATAATACATTATCATATTATATAATATATATGACATCTTTGTGAAATATATACTAGATACAGGAGCTATGATAGTATGGTAGGTGCTGTCACAGATAAATATAAATAATACAGCATAAAGTATTTTGATTATAGGAAAAAACATAACTCCCATAATCAATATTACTAATTTGTGAGCCCTTATTAATAATGTTACTTTCAACTCCAGGTATTTAAGATATTCACTTTGGAGTTATTTAAAAATCTATCAGGTTTTTTTTTTCTAATAAAGATGAAATAGAGAATGAAATCAAAATTCCATTCCCTAAACCCAATCCAAGTTTACATGTCAAGATCTTCTGGTCTATTAAGATGAAATTTTCTGAAAGAACTGTCTCTCATCCTGTCCAATTCAGAGTTATCAAAAAATAGCATTCACTTACAAGAAATAGCCTTTAAAACTCTACATGTATATAATGGAGAGTCATGAAAGAGAAAATATATCAAAACTCCTTGTTGTAATCATACAATCTTCCAGACTAGCGCATTTATCAAACTTATTTAAGATTTAACCACTGAATGCTTATATTTCAGTTGTCACATTCAGGGAACAAGCATCCTTAATCCCAATAAGAATGCCTGAGATGCAGTTTGGTACTCAACAAGCACTGGCTAGGAATCATGCAGCAAGAATAAAGATACACAGAAGGACACTTGGAAAGGCCAGGTTTGAGTTTGTACTGCAGATCTACAGTGGCCTTCATACAATGGGGTCCCCAGATCAGCAACTGAATAAAACTCTGACCATACTCAAGCTGGCCAAGAACAATATATTTTTGATGTGTATGTAGAACTTGGATATTTGGAGATCACTATGCACAGCTAATTTAAGTAGAGAACTAGATGAGCAAACATATCTGAGAGGGAAATCTGGTATTGACAGTACAGAAGAGTTTAGGAAATAATGGGGTATAAGGTTAAGAAAATAGGATAAATTTCTTGTTAGAATGACATGAATATGAGATCAGAAATTTTAACTTGATTTATAAATAATTTCATTTGTATATTAAAATGGGTAAGAAAAAACTTAAGAATGTATGTGGAAAATTCTTCAAGAGATGGGAATACCAGACCACCTGACCTGCCTCCTGAGAAATCTGTATGCAGGTCAGGAAGCAACAGTTAGAACTGGACATGGAACAACAGACTGGTTTCAAATAGGAAAAGGAGTATGTCAAGGCTGTACCTTGTCACCCTGCTTATTTACCTTCTATGCAGAGTACATCATGAGAAATGCTGGCAGGGTGAAGCACAAGCTGGGACCAAGATTGCTGGGAATAATATCAATAATGTCAGATATGCAGGTGACACCAGCCTTATGACAGAAAGTGAAGAAGAACTAAAAAGCCTCTTGATAAAAGTGAAAGAGGAGAGTGAAAAAGTTTGCTTAAAGCTCAACATTCAAAAAACTAAGATCGTGGCATCTAGTCCCATCACTGATGGGGAAACAGTGGCAGAATTTATATTTTTGAGGTCCAAAATCATGTAAGATGGTGACTGGAGCCATGAAATTAAAAGACACTTGCTCTTTGGAAGAAAGGTTATGACTGACTTAGACAGCATATTAAAAGGCAGAGACATTACTTTGACAACAAAGGTCCATCTAGTCAAGGCTATGGTTTTTCCAATGGCCATGTCTGGAGAAGGAAATGGCAACCCACTCTGGTATTCTTGCCTAGAGAATCCTGTGGACAGAGGAGCCTGGTGGGCTGCCATCTATGAGGTCGCACAGAGTCGGACACAACTGAAGCAATTTAGCATGCATACATGCATTGGAGAAGAAAAGGCAACCCACTTCAGTGTTCTTGCCTGGAGAATCCCAGGAACAGAGGAGCCTGGTGGGCTGCCATCTATGGGGTCACACAGAGTCGGACACAACTGAAGCGACTTAGTGGCAGCAGCAGCAGCAGTGGCATGTATGGATATGAAGTTGGACTCTTGAGCGTCTCTTAGACTGCAAGGAGATACAACCAGTCCATTCTAAAGGAAATCAGTCCTGAATATTCACTGAAAGACTGATGCTGAAGCTGAAACTCCAATACTTTGGCCGCCTGATGTGAAGAACTGACTTATTTGAAAAGATCGTAATGTTGAAGGCAGGAGGAGAAGGAGACGACAGAGGATGAG
>NW_011494897.1:10841500-10851885 GCF_000754665.1 Bison bison bison
ACCTGTGGCGGATTCATTTTGATATTTGGCAAAACTAATACAATTATGTAAAGTTTAAAAATAAAATAAAATTAAAAAAAAAAAAAAAGAAAGCTAAGCACCAAAGAATTAATGCTTTTGAACAGTGGTGTAGGATGAGACTCTTGAGAGTCCCTTGGACTACAAGGAGATCCAATCAGTCCATCTTAAAGGAAATCAGTCCTGAGTGTTCATTGGAAGGATTGATGTTGAAGCTGAAACTGCAATACCTCAACCACCTGATGTGAAACACTGACTCATTTGAAAAGATCCTGATGCTGGGAAAGAAGGCAGGAGGAGAAGGGGACGACAGAGGATGAGGCGGTTGGATGGCATCACCGACTCAATAGACATGAGTTTGAGCAAGTTCTGGGAGTTGGTGATGGACAGGGAACCTGGTGTGTTGCAGTCTATGGGGTCGGAAAGAGTTGGACATGATTGAACTGAACTGAACTATTTGCTTTACTATTAGTTAATCATGTAATCTATTATTAATCATAATCTAATTACTTAATTTCATCTTGGTATTGTAATTCAGCTTAATTTTTCCCCTATTTAGAAAGAGGAATAAAAGTTATTATTTGAGATTGCTTTCAACCAGTATTACCTTCTTCAAGCCAAACTTTTTAAAAGATGTTTTCAGTTCAGTTCAGTCACTCAGTAGTGTCCAACTCTTTGCAACCCCATAGACTGCAGCATGCCGGGCTTCCCTCTCCATCACCAACTCTCAGAGCTTGCTCAAACTCATGTACATTGAGCCAGTGATGCCATCCAACCATCTCATCCTCTGTCGTCCCCTTCTCCTCCTGCCTTCAAGCTTTCTCAGAATCAGGGTCTTTTCCAAAGAGTCAGGTTTTCACATCAGTTTGCCAAAGTATTGGAGTTTCAGCTTCAACATCAGTCCTTCAAATGAATATTCAAGACTGATTTCCTATAGGATGGACTGGTTGGATCTCCTTACAGTCCAAGGGACTCTCAAGCATCTTCTCCAACACCACAGTTCAAAAGCATCAATTCTTTGGCACTCAGCTTTATTTCTAGTCCAACTCTCAGATCCATATATGACTACTGGAAAAACCATTATTTTGACTAGACAGAACTTTGTTGGCAAATTAATGTCTCTGCTTTTTAATACGCTGTCTAGGTTGGTCATAGCTTTTCCTCCAAGGAGCATGGCTTAACTTCATGGCTGCAGTCACCATCTTCAGTGATTTTGGAGCCCCCAAAAATAGTCTGTCACTGTTTCCATTGTTTCCCCGTCTATTTGCCTGAAGTGATGGGACCAGATGCCATGATCTTAGTTTTCTGAATGTTGAGCTTTAAGCCAACTTTTTCACTCTCCTCTTTCACTTTCATCAAGAGGCTTTTTAGTTCTTCACTTTCTGCCATAAGGGTGGTGTCATCTGCATATCTGAGGTTATTGATATTTCTCCCGGCAATCTTGATTCGAGCTTGTGCTTCCTCCAGCCCAGCATTTCTCATGATATACTCTGCATAGAAGGTAAATAATCAGGGTGACAATATATAGCCTTGATGTACTCCTTTTCCTATTTGGAACCAGTCTGTTGTTCCATGTCCAGTTCTAACTGTTGCTTCCTGACCTGCATATAGGTTTCTCAAAGGCAGGTAAGGTGGTCTGGTAATTCCATCTCTTTAAGAATTTTCTGCAGTTTGTTGTGATCCACACAGTCAAAGGCTTTGGCGAGTCAGTAAAGCCGAAGTAGGTGTTTTTTTGGAACTCTCTTGCTTTTTCATCATCCAACAGATGTTGGTAATTTGATCTCTGTTTCCTGTGCCTTTGCTAAATCCACCTTGAATATATGGAAGTTCATGGTTCACATACTGTTGAAACCTGGCTTGGAGAATTTTGAGCGTTACTTTGCTAGCATGTGAGATGAGTGCAATTGTGTGGTAGTTTGAGCATTTTTTGGCATTGCCTTTTTTGTGATTGGAAGGAAAACTGTCCTTTTCCAGTCCTGTGGCCACTGCTGAGTTTTCCAAATTTGCTGGTATATTGAGTGCACCACTTTCACAGCATCATTGTTTAAGATTTGAAATATCTCAACTGGATTTCCATCACGTCCATTAGCTTTGTTGGTAGTGATGTTTCCTAAGGTCCACTTGACTTCACATTCCAGGATGTCTGTCTCTAGGTGAGTGAGCACACCATCGTGATTATCTGGGTCATGCAGATCTTTTTTGTACAGTTCTTCTCTGTATTCTTAACAGTTCTACTTCTTATCTTCTGCTTCTGTTAGGTCCATATCATTTCTGTCCTTTATTGTGCCCATCTTTGCATGAAATATTTCCTCAGTATCTCTCATTTTTTTGGAGAAATCTCTAGTCTTCCCCCATTCGATTGTTTCCTTCTATTTCTTTGCATTGTGATCATTGAGGAAGGCTTTCTTGTGTCTCCTTGCTATTCTTGGAACTCTGCATTCAAATGGGTGTATCTTTCCTTTTCGCCTTTGTCTTTTGCTTCTCTTCTTCTCTCAGCTATTTGTAAGGCCTCCTCAGACAACCATTTGCCTTTTTGCGTTTCTTTTTCTTGGGGATGGTCTTGTTTCCTGCCTCCTGTACAATGTCAGGAGCCTCTGTCCATTGTTCTTCAGGCATTCTGTCGATCAGATCTAATCCCTTGAATATATGTCTCACTTCCACTGTATAACCATAAGGGATTTGATTAAGGTCATACCTGAATGGTCTAGTGGTTTTCCCTACTTTCTTCAATTTAAGTCTGAATTTGAAAATAAGGAGTTCATGATCTGAGCCACAGTCAGCTCCTGGTCTTGTTTCTGCTGACTGTATAGAGTTCCTCCATCTTTGGCTGCAAAGAATATAATTAATCTGATTTTGGTATTGACCATCTGGTGATGTCCATGTGTAGAGTCTTCTGTTGTGTTGTTGGAAGAGGGTGTTTGCTATGACCAGTGCATTCTCTTGGCAATACTCTATTAACCTTTGCCCACTTCATTCCGTACTCCAAGATCAAATTTGCCTTTACTCCAGGTATTTCTTGACTTCCTACTTTTGCATTCAAGTCCCCTATAATGAAAAGGACATCTTTTTTAGGTGTTAGTTCTAAAAGGTCTTGTAGGTCTTTATAGAACCTTTCAACTTCAGCTTCTTCAGCATTATGGTTGGGATATAAACTTGTATTACTGTAATATTGAAAGATCTTTTATTTATCACCAAGAGAGAAGGTGAGAATTATGTTGCTCAGATAACATTTCTCACAGGGTCAGGTCAGACTCTGTCAATTACAAGCTCTCATGCAAAACTAGGAAGGTCACAAAATGAGGACGTCATTATTTTTCAGAGGTAGTTTTCAGTATACATATCAGCTTTCTGGCCAGCTGTCAAGATCCACACATTCCTCCAGACACTATAGAATTATAGTGACTTCCTAGTGAGTAATTGGGGGCCACCCTGCTTCTACTCAGTAGCTGACATAGTGATGAATTCCCTGAACTTTGATATCTATCTTTCATTATTTCTGTAAATCTGAAATACTATTGAATTCTATTCTTGACCAATATCTGACAAATAATATAGTTAGAAAGTAGACAAGAACTATGATAAGCTGGTGATTATCAAGGTGATACTTTAGGATTATGCATAACTTGGCATAAAATAATGAAAAATATTTAACATATTGTAAACCACATATGACTATTTTCTCTTAGATATGTTCAATGAGAATGTCATTCCAAAATTTGCAAAGTATAAATACCTAAAACTACAATCTCTATGTTCCTTTATAGTAACATTTGGTTCTTGAAAATTCAAACTGTGCAGAGTTGGTAGTTCTGTTAAATCCCTGCTAAATTAAATTATCATGATATATTGTTAAAAATATGCAAATGAATGTATAGAGTCAAACAGTGTAATTACACATGAAAAAAATGATAATTAATTTAATGCATCTCTAAAAGTTTCCTTAAAGTCTTCAGGTGGATCAAAAAATATCTTAGTTCTTACCCTTGACTGATGAGCACATATCTTAGTTCATGATAATGAACTTATACTATGTAAAACATCTTCAAAATGTTCTGCAACAATTATTAGTGGTTTTACTTGAATAGTACATGTTTAGTCTATTTAGCAATTTGCCTCAAATTAAGTAATAGGTACTCCCATGCAAGTGTGCAACTGATTCTCAGAATGTAATTTGGGAACATTCAGTACATTTACAGTTTTTGAACTTGGTTATCCCTTTGGAGTTGAGACAGGCTCACATAATTCACCTCCTACAAAGAGTCTTCTTTCTCCCTCCCTCCTTCTTTCCCTTTCTCTTTCTTTCTCCTCAACCTCCTCTTTCCTCTTCTCTTTCTTCCTCTTCCTCTGCCCTTTCTCCTCCTCCTTTTTCTCATTCTCTCTGTCAACACATTGATTTCTTGGGATAGGTTTATGTTTATAGGAATGTGAAATGATCTCCATCTTCACTTAACAAAACTATTATTTACTATCTGGGTCTGGTTATAAATAGCAAGCAAATACATTTAAGCAAAATCTTGCTTGTATTTACTTATATAAAAATATAGCGTATGGTTTGTATTTAACAGTTAATTCCTTATAAAAGTAGAATATTACCAATAACAAGTATATAAAAGGTTAACTTTTACTTTCTCTAGTAAAGCAGTCTACATTTATTCTCCTGAGCTCTCCCTCCTAGGAAATGTAGGACTTGAGCTGTTGAATTAAGTTACTGAGTATTTAACACAGTAACATGACAATGATTAATGATAAGAGTAAAAGGATACATTTATAACCATCAGTTCTTCAACTGCTGTTTAAATGCTTTTCTATTCCTTTACTGAGATTGTGGAGCAAATAAATATTTAGTCTTATAAATGAGAGGGAAGTAAGCCATTTACTTCTGCTCACTGAAGCTAGAGTGTGTTTTAAAGTGTAAATATGACCATGTCACTTCTTGTCTTCACTGGCTCCCTATCTTTCAGAATGAACTTAAAGCATCTAAATAAAGGCTCTGACCTGGCTACTTTATCTTCTTCTCTTTCCTCTTTACTCTTTTCAATAAACCATATATATGGGGTTGTCTTCTTAGCTGAAGACAGTAAAATCCATTCAAATTCCTTTAAATGGAAAATAAAGTTATTGTTTAAAAAACTCCCAAATTTACATAAAATTGCTAGAAAAACAAAGAATAGAAAAACTGAACCATGATCCTCCCTTACAACAAAACAACAAATAACAAAAAGAAACATCTCATTAGATCAGAGACCTAAATAAAACACTAAAACTTCTTGAATAAAATATAAAAGAAAATCTTTACAACCTTGATATAGGCCAAATGTCTTAAACAGAACATAGAAGTACAAGGAATGAGAGAAAACGGTTGATAAACGTGACAGTAAAATGCTAAAAATGTCTAGTCTTCAATGTCACTGATATAAAATTGGAAAGGCAAGAAACAGACTGGAAGAAAGATTTTGTATCTAAAATGTATTAACAATCCTTTGAATTCAATTATTATACAAGCAACTTGACTTTTTAAAACAAGTCACAGATTTGAGCCTCACTTCACACATATAATATATAGAGACATCTATTATATATGCATATATAATACAAAAGTACATGGAAAGATACTCAACATCATTAATCATTAGAGATATGAAAACTATAAACCATAAAGATATACCATCAAATTTACCCATAAAAATGGCTAAAATGAGGTTTGTTAATATCAAGTGCTAATGAGACTGTGGAACAACTAGATCTCTTAGCCATTGTTGGTGGGAATATAAAATGGTACACTCAAAGGGGGAAAATAAGTTTGGGGTAGTTTCTTATAAAGTTAAAAATACACTTATAAAAAAATCATAGACTCCCAGATATTTACCCAAGACATGGGCAAATTTATGTCCACACAAAGCTGATAAACTATGTACAGTGAAGAATCTCTGCTTTAGATCTGGTTGTCAGAGAAAGCCTCTATAAAAATGCTTTTAACCTGAAGCTTGATTGAAAGAACAAAGCAACTCTGCAAAAACTGGGGAAAAGCACTGGGTCCTAGAGGAGTAGCTAGAACAGAGTCTCTAAGATGGAAACAAGCTTGGCCAGAAAGAAGGTCAGTATTTCCAGAGAAGAAACCGAGATGATTATGGGCAGGCAGTGAAGGTTTAAAGAAACGAAGCCATATCAGAATCTTAGGGCTGATAAGAAATTAAAAATCAACTAATAATATTTCTAATAAATATTACTAACAGCAAACAACTTTAAAATGACTCCATAAATACCCAAATTGTGTGTTTTAGGTCCAGTCCTTTGTTTGTGCCACACAGTGTAGGATCTCCATGTATCTCAAAAGAAGTGAATGTTAGTATCAATATTGACAGAAATAATTTATCCTCTATATAGCTAATTGTTTAATTTAATACCATATTACATTTTTATTTTTATTTGGGGCATATTTTTCTTTTGTATTTTTCCCTTCCTGGAGTTTTAACACTTTTGCTTCCCTTGTCAACCTAAGGATAATACGCCTTTTCTTTGATCATCTAGTGCACAGATCCTCCCTTTCTGTCAAAGCCCTCTCATTGCTGTTCCATTCACAATGGATGCTCTCTACATGTCTGATGCAGAATTTCCCTCCCATGTCTTCCCTTCCTTGAACTCTTGGATTAGAGCTTCTTTGATTTAACTTTTGTTTGCAAGTTTCTCCATTTTGCTACAATTCACTTTCAATTAACTTGTTCTGCAAAGGTATATGGGAATAAAACTTTTGGAATCCTTGCACATGTGAAAATATTTCTACGATGCTCTGACTTGTTGTTATTTAGTCACTAAGCCATGTTCGACACTTGGCAACCCCATGGACTGTGGCCCCGCAGGCATGGGATTTCCAGGCAAGAATCTTGGAATGAGTTGCCATTTCCTTCTCCAGGGGATCTTCCCAACCCAGGGATATAATCTGGGTCTCCTACATTGCAAGCAGATTCTTTACAATCTGAGCCACTAGAGAAGCCCATTAATTGGCTGTGTGAATACTAAAGATTCAAAACTACTTTCCTTCAGCAGCTTGAGTCATTGTCCTCCTGCCCCCTATCTGACCTATGAAATTTTAGATTCTCAGCCATGGTATAAATTGAGTTGTTTTCAAATTAAGTATTTTGTTTGCAACTAAGTTCTGTAATACTACATAACAAAAATGCAAAAATCATTTTGTATTTTCTAGCTATGTTTAAGTTAAAGTCACTTATTAATAAGAATTCTTAGAAAGCACATAATGCAGACATGTTCTCTGATCAGAAACAACTACTTCTGACTGTAACTTTACTTTATAAGATATTGGCCTACATTTGAACTCAACTTTTCAAAGTAAATCCTAATTAAGAAACATTCCTCTGCATTCAAATTATGAGCAGGGAATACATTTATTTCTAGAAATAATAAAAAAATAAGACAGAGCATTGTGTCAAATATAGTTCCAAACAAGTCAGTAGAAAAATGTACATTGAAATTCCTCCTCCTTACAAGGAAGGCTACTTCATTCGGATTCTGAGTCTTGATAACAAAGTTAAGCATATGTATTAGCAATTTTGTTTAAAAGTTGTCAGTTACAAATCTCAAGCAGTCAAGTATAAATACTTGTTAATTTGAGGAAACTGAATCCAAGGACTCAAGTCCTATCAGTGGTGAATGATGCAAAGTGAATTAGTTCCTCCCAGAATCTGGACTACTGGTCCCAATCCACCCCCCAGCCACCAGTGCTGTGCTCTCAAGCATTTCCTGCATCTACTCTGGCCGAAGCCTATGTTCCTGAGTAGTCCAACTCGAGATTTTTTTCATTTCTTGAGAATGATTTTTCAGGAATTATGGGATCAAGACAATATTTTGACTTCTAACTGTGCTGTTTTGTGAAGAGTTATCTTAAAAATTTCTGGAATTTTTGGCTGTATTGTCCAAAATTATAAAATCTACTTCAAGGTTTTTTAATAATATTCTGTTATTTGCTTCAGAACTACTAACAATTAGTAACAATTAGTACAATTCTGTTATTTACTTCAGAACTACTAACAATTAGTATAATTTTGTTTTAGGAATATTACCAGCTCACATGTGAAATTTTGTAAAATTTCAACTGAAATTCTGAAATGCTATCTCTGGATCCTATAGTGCTATAGTATGAAGGATCATGGGGTCAATATCACATTGAAAGGTAAAGTTCAGGTGTTGCCATTAATTTTCCTTCATTGGGAAAATACATATATGTACATACACATACATGTTTACATTTTCAAAAATGAATTTAACATGATAGAAATTTTGAAATTCACTTCAAAAAATCAAATTAAAGCTAAAAAAAGGATAAGAAGCATAATATTATTAACAGGATGGATTTGTATATGTCCAGCCCATTAGCAACCAAAACTGCTTGCATTTCAAAAACGTATTATTTTATGAAAATAAACATGAGTGAAGTCAATGATTTCACTGATATCTAACTTGATAAAAATAATTACCTGCATATAGAAAAGGTAAGGTTTAAAGTAATGGAACAGAAGAATAATTTTATAGTTGCCTTTTTACTAAAATCCATATAGACCTAGATTGATTATACAATATCTTTCTATATTCAAGCCTGTTTATTCTGAGAAAAACTTCAATATTTTAAGGAAATTTAGTAGTTTTCTTGAAACTTTCTTTTTGTAAAATATTCCTATATTATTGTGAAACTGCTTGGGATGCTGGAATAAAACTGTGATATTTACAGCAGTGTGAGGTAAGAGGAATAATGTTATTTTAAGTGCAAAAGTGGGAACCAAATTGAATGGATAGAAAAGTATAAGTGCCATTTCAAATCTAAAAGTGGTATTTTTCTAGAGACCATAAATCATTCATTTTATTTTGAAGTTTTCATATAGGAAGCTGGCTAGCATACACGCAAATGACTTCATACTAGATTTTCTTTTTTTAGCTCCAATAGCTATTTCAAAGAGTTACACAGTCAAACTAATTAAAAACTTAAGCTTATTATTCATTTTGAAATCTCTATAAACTGATATATTAAAATAAATTAAGAAATACAAATTTAGGAAAATTTATCACATGCGTCTTTACATGCTTATTTTTCTCTTATACAGCATTTATACCTAGGGTCGCTGCGACCAGCACACTTAGTGTGGCCTAGAGGAGCTACCCCATGTCCGAGGTCAGGGGCGGTGGCCGGGAGGAGCTACTCCACGTCCGAGGCCAGGGGCAATGGCTGGGAGGAGCTACCCCACGTCTGAGGCCAGGGGTGGCAGCCGAGAGGAACTATCCACTATTGAGGCCAGGGGCAGTGGCTGGGAGGGCATACCCCATACCTGAGGCCAGGGGCGGCTGTGGGGAGGAGCAACCCCACCTCCAACGAGCAGTGGCTACTGGGGCGCAGGAGGGCCTAAAGGAGCTATTCCACGTTCAAGGTAAGAAGGGGCAGCGGTGAGGACATACCCCTCGTCCAAGGTAAGGAGCAGCAGATGCGCTTTGCTGGAGCAGCTGTGAAGAGATACCCCACGCCCAAGGTAAGAGAAACCCAAGTAAGACGGGAGGTGTTGCAAGAGGGCATCAGAGGACAGACACACTGAAACCACAAACATAGAAAACTAGTCAATCTAGTCACACTAGGACCACAGCCTTATCTAACTCAATGAAACTAAGCCGTGCCCGTGGGGCCACCCAAGACGGTGGGTCATGGTGGAGAGGTCTGACAGAATGTGGTCCACTGGAGAAGGGAATGGCAAACCACTTCAGTATTCTTGCCTTGAGAACCCCATGAACAGTATGAAAAGGCAAAATGATAGGATACTGAAAGAGGAACTCCCCAGGTCAGTAGGGGCCCAATATGCTACTGGAGATCAGTGAAGAAATAACTCCAGAAAGACTGAAGGGATGGAGCCAAAGCAAAAACAATACCCACTTGTGGATATGACTGGTGATAGAAACAAGGTCTGGTGCTGTAAAGAGCAATATTGCATAGGAACCTGGAATATCAGGTCTATGAATCAAGGCAAATTGGAAGTGGTCAAACAAGAGATGGCAAGAGTGAACATCAACATTCTAGGAATCAGTGAACTAAAATGGATGGAATGGGTGAATTTAACTCAGATGACCATTATATCTACTACTGCAGGCAGGAATCCCTTACAAGAAATGGAGTAGCCATCACGGTCAACGAAAGAGTCCAAAATGCAGTACTTGGATGCAATCTCAAAAACGACAAAATGATCTCTCTTCATTTCCAAGGCAAACCATTCAATACCACAGTAATCCAAGTCTATGCCCCAACCAGTAACTCTGAAGAAGCTGAAGTTGAATGGTTCTATGAAGACCTACAAGACCTTTTAGAACTAACACCCAAA
>NW_011494897.1:10851985-10852168 GCF_000754665.1 Bison bison bison
ATCATGAACTCCTTATTGCCAAATTCAGACTTAAATTGAAGAAAGTAGGGAAAACCACTAGACCATTCAGGTATGACCTAAATCAAATCCTTTATGATGACACAGTGGAAGTGAGAAATAGATTTAAGGGCCTAGATCTGATAGATAGAGTGCCTGATGAACTATGGACAGAGGTTCCTGACA
>NW_011494897.1:10852268-10853561 GCF_000754665.1 Bison bison bison
CAAAGAATAGCAAGAAGAGATAAGAAAGCCTTCCTCAGTGATCAATGCAAAGAAATAGAGGAAAACAACAGAATGGGAAAGATTAGAGACCTCTTCAGGAAAATTAGATATACCAAGGGAACATTTCATGCAAAGATGGGCTCGATAAAGGACAGAAATGGTATGGATTTAACAGAAGCTGAAGATATTAAGAAAAGGTGGCAAGAATACACAGAAGAACTGTACAAAAAAGATCTTCATGACCCACATAATCACAATGGTGTGACCACTGACCTAGAGCAAAATATCCTGGAATGTGAAGTCAAGTGGGCCTTAGAAAGCATCACTATGAACAAAGCTAGAGGAGGTGATGGAATTCCAGTTGAGCTATTCCAAATCCTGAAAGATGATGCTGTGAAAGTGCTGCACTCAATATGCCAGCAAATTTGGAAAACTCAGCAGTGGCCACAGGATTGGAAAACGTTAGTTTTCATTCCAATCCCAAAGAAAGGCAATGCCAAAGAATGCTCAAACTACCGCACAATTGCACTCATCTCCCATGCTAGTAAAGTAATGGTCAAAATTCTCCAAGCTGGGCTTCAGAAATATGTGAATCGTGAACCTCCAGATGTTCAAGCTGGTTTTAGAAAAGGCAGAGGAACCAGAGATCAAATTGCCAACATCCTCTGGATCATCGAAAAAGCAAGAGAGTCCCAGAAAGACATCTATTTCTGCTTTAGTGACTATGTCAAAGCCTTTGACTGTGTGGATCACAATAAACTGTGGGAAATTCTGAAAGAGATGGGAATACCAGACCACCTTACCTGCCTCTTGAGAAATCTGTATGCAGATCAGGAAGCAACAGTTAGAACTGGATATGGAACAACAGACTGGTTCCAAATAGGAAAAGGAGTACGTCAAGGCTGTATATTGTCACCCTGCTTATTTAACTTCTATGCAGAGTACATCATGAGAAATGCTGGACTGGAAGAAGCACAAGCTAGAATCAAGATTGCCAGGAAAAATATCCATTACCTCAGATATGCAGATGACACCACCCTTATGGCAGAAAGTGAAAAGGAACTAAAAAGCCTCTTGATGAAGGTGAAAGAGGAGAGTGAAAAAGTTGGCTTAAAACTTACTGGAAATAGAACTGCCTTGTGATCCAGCAATCCCACTGCTGGGCATACACACCGAGGAAACCAGAAGGGAAAGAGGCACATGTACCCCAATGTTCATTGCAGCACTGTTTATAATAGCCAGGACATGGAAGCAACCTAGATGCCCATCAGCAGATGAATTGATAAGAAAGCC
>NW_011494897.1:10853661-10854162 GCF_000754665.1 Bison bison bison
AAAAACGACAAAATGATCTCTCTTCATTTCCAAGGCAAACCATTCAATACCACAGTAATCCAAGTCCTATGCCCCAACCAGTAACTCTGAAGAAGCTGAAGTTGAATGGTTCTATGAAGACCTACAAGACCTTTTAGAACTAACACCCAAAAAAGATGTCCTTTTCATTATAGGGGACTGGAATGCGAAAGTAGGAAGTCAAGAAACACCTGGAGTAACAGGCAAATTTGGCCTTGGAATACGGAATGAAGCAGGGCAAAGACTAATGGAGTTTTGCCAAGAAAATGCACTGGTCATAGAGGGTGTTTACCCTCTTCCAACAACACAAGCGAAGACTCTAGACATGGACATCACTAGATGGTCAACACCAAAATCAGACTGATTATATTCTTTGTAGCCAAAGATGGAGAAGCTCTATGCAGTCAGCAAAATCAAGACCGGGAGCTGACTGTGGCTCAGATCATGAACTCCTTATTGCCAAATTCAGACTTAAATTGAAGA
>NW_011494897.1:10854262-10854789 GCF_000754665.1 Bison bison bison
AAGAGGCACGTGTACCCCAATGTTCATCGCAGCACTGTTTATAATAGCCAGGACATGGAAGCAACCTAGATGCCCATCAGCAGATGAATTGATAAGAAAGCCTTGGTACATATACACAATGGAGTATTACTCAGCCATTAAAAAGAAAACATTTGAATCAGTTCTAATGAGATGGATGAAACTGGAACCTATTATACAGAGTGAAGTAAGCCAGAAAGAAAAACACCAATACAGTATAGTAACACATATATATGGAATTTAGAAAGATGCTAACTATAACCCTGTGTATGAGACAGCAAAAGAGACACTGACGTATAGATCAGTCTTATGGACTCTGTGGGAGAGGGAGAGGGTGGGGAGATTTGGGAGAATAGCAGTGAATCATGTATAATATCATGTATGAAATGAGTTGCCAGTCCAGGTTCGATGCACGATACTGGATGCTTGGGGCTGGTGCACTGGGACGACCCAGAGGGAGGGTATGGGGAGGGAGGAGGGTTCAGGATGGGGAACACAGGTATACCTGT
>NW_011494897.1:10854914-10871305 GCF_000754665.1 Bison bison bison
CAGAAAATGAAGATCATGGCATCTGGTCCCATCACTTCATGGGAAATAGATGGGGAAACAGTGAAAACAGTGTCAGACTTTATGTTTTTGGGCTCCAAAATCACTGCAGATGGTGACTGCAGCCATGAAATTAAAAGACGCTTACTCCTTGGAAGATAATTTATGACCAACCTAGATAACATATTGAAAAGCAGAGACATTACTTTGCCAACAAAGGTCCATCTAGTCAAGTCTATTGTTTTTCCAGTGGTCATGTATGGATGTAAGAGTTGGACTGTGAAGAAAGCTGACCACTGAAGAATTGATGCTTTTGAACTGTGGTGTTGGAGAAGAGTCTTGAGAGTCCCTTGGACTGCAAGGAGATCCAACCAGTCCGTTCTGAAGGAGATCAGCCCTGGGATTTCTTTGGAAGGACTGATGCTGAAGCTGTAACTCTAGTACTTTGGCCACCTGATGCGAAGATTTGACTTATTGGAAAAGACTCTGATGCTGGGAGGGATTAGGGGCAGGGGGAGAAGGGGACGACAGAGGATGAGAAGGCTGGATGGCATCACTGCCTCGATGGACGTGAGTCTCAGTGAACTCCGGGAATTGGTGATGGACAGGGAGGCCTGGCGTGCTGTGATTCATGGGGTCACAAAGAATCGGACACCACTGAGTGACTGAACTGAAGTGAACTTAACAATCACCAATGTATGTTTTCCTAGTGAGTATGATTAAATGAATTCACCTGACCAAGAATTTTAAGATTATGACATTTTCCACACACATCATTGAATGATATTCTATCTTTTCTTAAAATCTCAGGCATTTAAATATGTTTCAATGATATGTTTTAACCTGTGACTATAATATTTTAAATTTTATATAGAGAGGGAACATAGTCTAATTAGCTCAACATGAGGTTTAAAAATATACATACATATTATAAACCACTTATAAACCTTTCAAATGTAGAACCATATTTTTAAAAAAATATTTAATATACAGTCGATTCACTGGAAAAGACCCTGAATCTGGGAAAGATTGAAGGCAAAAAGAGAAGGAACTGTCAGAGGATGAGATGGTTAGAAAGAATCACCAACTCAATGATCATGGATTTGAGCAAACTCTGGGAGATAGTGAATGACAGGGAAGCCTGACATACTGCAGTTCATGGGGTCACAAAGGGTCAGATAAGACTAAGTGACTGAAGAACAACAATAAAATTTCATGTGTACAGTATTTTGATGTAATAAGCATATGTTGTAGTATGACTGTCATTGTAATTATTGCAGTTTGCCCCTCTAAGATATCACACAATACTCATTACTTGAGGTTGGAATAATTAAGATCTTGTCTCTTGGCAATTTTAATGATTATAATATGGTTGTCTATATTCACTATACTGACCATGAGATCTCTAGGGCTTACTATAACTAAGTTGTAACCTTAAGCAACATCTTTCCTATTCTCTCACCTCCCAGCTCATGGTAGCCATCATTTAACTGTCTGTTTTAGTGTCTTGGCTTTTTTAGATTCCACATTTAATTGATATCACACAATATTTGTCTTTCTTTGTCTGACTTATCTTAATTAGCATAGTAGCCTCTAGGTCTATCCAGGTAGTCCCAAATGGCAGAATATTTTTCTTTCCAATGGCTAGTAATGGTCCCCATTGTATGCATACACCAAACTTCTTTATCCATTTATCTGTTGATGGGCACTTTAGTGGTTTCCATATCTTAGCTATTATGGATAATGCTGCAATAAACAGACAGTGCATATGTCTTCAGTATCTTATTTTCATTTCCTTTGAGTATATACCCAGATGTGGAATTGCTGAATCATATGCCAAGATGATAAGATATATGCACTTGTACACTGTTGGTAGTAATGTAAATTGGTTCAAACACTATGGAAACAATGATGTTCCTTTAAAAAATTAAAAATATTAATAGATCTACCATATGATCTAGCAATTCTACTTCTAGATATATATCCCTTAATTAAAAATAGAACCACATTTAAAATTTATTTTTTCTCTCTAATGATCCATTTTCTCACCTCATATGTCATTCTTTCTATATCCTTCTTTTCCCTTTCATCTGCATGCTAAATTTTATTATTTTAGAGGTCTTAGTTCAAAGCCTTATTTCTTTTAGAAGAGCAATCCAGTTAGAATTATAAGATCAATATATCAATTTATAGTATTAATACTGAGACTATACTCCTTTGTCTTTCGTTTAAATACTCAATTGAAGGAAATTCCCTGATGGCAAGGGAGGAAGGGAAAGATATATCCAAGTGAATGCAGAGTTCCAGAGAATAGCAAAGAGAGATAAGAAGGTCTTCAATGAACAGTGCAAAGAAATAGAGGAAAACAATGGGGTAGGAAAGACTAAAGATCTCTTCAAGAAAATTGCACATATCAAGAGAATATTTCATGCAAGGATGGGCACAGTAAAGGACAGAAACAGCCCTAAAAGAGGCAGAAGAGATCAAAGAAGTGATGGCAAGAATACACAGAAGAACTATACAAAAAAGGTATTGATGACCTAGATAACCATAATGGTGTGATCACTCACCTAGAGCCAGACGTCCTGAAGCGTGAAGTTGAGTGGGCCTTAGGAAGCATTACTACAAACAAAGCTAGTGGAGGGTAGTGCCAAAGAACATTCCAACTACATTACAATTGCACTAATTTTGCATGCTAGCAAGGTAATGCTCACAATTTTTCAAGCTAGGTTTCAACAGTATGTGAACTGAGAACTTCCAAATGTACAAGTTGGGTCTAGAAAAGGCAGAAAAACCAGAGATGAAATTGCCAACATTTGTTGAATCACAAAGAAAGCAAGGGAATTTCATAAAAATATCGACTTCTGCTTCATTGAGTATGCTAAAGCCTTTGACTCAGTGGATCAAAAGAAACTGTGGACAGTTCTTCAAGAGATGGGAATACCAGACCACCTTACCTTCCTCCTGCAAAAACGTGTATGCAGGTCAAGTGGCAAGAGTCAGAACTTTGAATAGAACAACAGACTGGATCAAAATTTGGAAAGGAGTACACAAGGTTGAATATTGTCACCCAGTTTATTTGAATTATATGCAGAGTTCAGTTCAGTTCAGTTCAGTCACTCAGTCATGCCCAACTCTTTGCGACCTCATGGACTGCAGCACACCATGCTTCCTTGTCCATCACCAACGCCCAAAGCTTGCTCAAACTCACGTCCATTGAGTCGGTGATGCCATCCAACCATTCATCCTCTGTTGTCGCCTTCTCTTCCTGCCTTCAATCTTTCGCAGCATCAGGGTCTTTTCAAATCAGTCAGTTCTTCCCATCAGGTGGCCAAAGCATTATAGTTTCAGCTTCAGCATTAGTCCTTCCAATGAATATTCAGGACTGATTTCCTCTAGGATGTAGAGTACATAATGCAAAATGCTGGGCTGGGTGAATCACAAGCAGGAAACAAGACTTCTGGGAATATATCCAATGATACCACCCTAATGGCAGAAAGTGAAGAAGAACTAAAGAGCCTCATGATGAGGATGAAAGAGGAGAGTGAAAAAGCTAGCTCATAGCTCAACATTCAAAAAACTAAGATCATGACATCTTGTCCCACCATTGTATGGCAAACAGATGGGGAAAAATTAGAAGCACTGACAGATTTATTTTTTCTTTTGGAGGGAGATGGGTGGGCTCCAAAACCACTGCACATATTGATTGCAGCCAGAAAATTAAAAGATGCTTGCTACTTGGAAGGAAAGCAATGATAAACCTAGACAGCATATTAAAAAGCAAAGACATCACTTTGCCAATAAAGGTCCATATAGTCAAAGCTATGGTCTTTCTAGTCATGTATGGATGGGAGAGTTGGACCATAAACAAAGCTCAGTGCTGAAGCATTGATGCTTTTGAACTGTAGTGCTGGAGAAGATTCTTGAGAGTACCTTGGACAGCAAGGAGATCAAACCAGTCAACCCTAAAGAAATCAGCCCTGAATATTCATTGGAAGGATTGATGCTGAAGCTCCAATACTTTGGCCACCTGTTGGGAGGAGCAGACTCACTGAAAAGACCCTAATGATGGGAAAGATTGAGGGGAGGAGGAGAATGGGGAGGCAGAGAATGAGATGGTTAGGTAGCATCACAGACGCAATGGACATGAGTTTGAGCAAGCTCTGGGAGATAATGAAGGACAGGGAATTCTAGTGTGCTGCAGCCCATAGCGTCACAAAAGTTGGACATGACTTAGTGACTGAAAAATAACCCTGGCGGTCCAATGGCTAAGACTCTGTGTTCCCATGCAGGGGCCCAGGTTTGATCCCTGTCAGGGAACTAGATCCCACACGCCACAACTAAGAGTTCATATACTGCAACTAAAGATTCTGCATGCAGCAACTAAGATCCAGTGCAGCCAAGGAATTATATATATGTGTATATATATATATATATAAAATAACATAAATACTCAATAGTCACCTGTTATTCCAAACATTACTAATGACTTCGTCATGAAAATATTTGATTAATTTGATCTATACTGATAATGGTCAGATGGCATGTTTTAGATGCTTCCTATCTCACAACCTTGGCTTTTGGAATACCCAGGCCTGGTGCAAGGATCTCATCTCCCTGGGCACAAGACTGAGTAGGCTAAGCATGTAAGCAAAGGTCTCAGTTATGATCTTTTATGATTCTGAACAGGTGCTGTCTTCATTCTGTTATCATAAGAATCAAAGTCCATATAAACCTCCACATTCTAAAATTTATTAATAGAGTCACTATATAAGAAAGCTGTGATATGAACAGGACTTATAATCCATTGTTTAATATCTGCAAAAGTGATTGCTATTGTTGTTCAGTCACTCAGTCATGTGAATTCTTTTCAACCCCATAGACTGCAGCACACCAGGCTTCCCTGTCCTTCGCTGTCTCCTGGAGTTCACTCAAATTCATCTCCATTGAGTTGATAATGCCACCTAGTCCTCTCATCCTCTGTCACCCCATTCTGCTCCTGCCCTTAATCCTTCCCCATATCAGGTTCTTTTCCAGTGAATTGGCTCCTCTCATGTGGTGGTGGTATGTGAACTCAGCGTACTGAAGTTCCCAACATGTGAACTGGTAATACGGGAGAGAACTTTCCTGGTAGTTCAGTGGTTAAGAACCTGCCTGCCAGTGCAGGGGATATGGGCTTGAACCCTGGTCCAAGAACTGAGATCCCCAAAGGCAACAAGCCCATGAGCCCCAACTACTGACACCCACCTGCCTAGCATCTGTGCTCCACAGAGAGAGAAGAGAAGCCACCTCAATAAGAAGCCTGCACACTGCAGTGAAAAGTAGCTTCCACTCTGCCACAATTAGAGAAAGCCTTCTCACAGCAACCACACATAAATAAATAAGGAATAGAAAATATAGCAGAAAATTTCAGAGCACAGACTCTGGAATCATCACCTAGCATGGGATTATAATTTGTTAATTAAAATCTATGTGATGATTGACAAATTAATGTAAGTTGTTGAGTTCTTCATTCCTTATCTATAAATTGAAAGTAATAAAATTAATAAGGTTGTTGTCGGATGAATCATGTTGGCATATGTAAAGTACTTAGAATTCTGCTTAGCCTGTATAAGGGCACAGTGATTGCTAGGTACTACATGAGACAGTAGGTTTGTTTGAATAGGGTTTTTCCTACACTTCAATAAAAAAAAAAAAAAAGGCTTTTTGTAGTGACAAACATATGCAACACAGAGGATTATTTGTCTGACAAGAAAACATTTCCTACATTTTTCAGAAGATATTCAACATAAACCCATGAAGATTTTAATATTTGTGTTTCCCATTTGTTATCGTTGTTCAGTTGCTCAGTCCTGTCTGACTCTTTGCGACCCCATGGACTGGAGCACGCCAGATTTCCCTGTCCTTCACCATCTCCTGGAACCCGCTCAAGCTCATGTCCATTGAATTGGTGATGCCATACAACCGTTTCATCTTCCATCGCCCCCTTCTCCTCCTGCCTTGAATCTTTCCCAGCATCATGGTCTTTTCTAATGAGTCGGTTCTCCGCATCAGGTGGCCAAAATATTCAGGGTTGATTTCCTTTAGGATTGACTGGTTTCATCTTCTTGCTGTGCAAGGGACTCTCAAGAATCTTCTCTAACACCACAGTTCATATGGTCCAGCTCTCACATCCATTCATGAGTGCTGGAAAAACCATAGCTTTGACTAGACAGACATTTGTTGGCAAAACAATGTCTCTGCTTTTTAATAAGCTGTCTAGGTTTATCCATTTACATTTGTGTTTCCATTTACCTTTAACTAACTGCTCACTCACATGCATTCATCCTCATGAAACTATTTTCATTTTAAAATGTTTTAATGTATAAGAAACTCTTCTATTTCAGGTAGAACTATATCCTGTAAAGTCATCCCCTCTATCACCTTCACATCAAACCCAGTAAGAGAAATATTCAACAATATACCTTAGTTTTTAAAGATTATGTTGATCTAACTATTGGTATACCATTGATTAGATACACCAATTGTTTTTTTCCCCCCCACATTTTTTTCTTCTATATGTTGCCAAGAACGTTTCATGACACAATTATGGTAGTCCTCCCTTCATCTGTAGATTTGCTTTCATGGTTTCAGTTACCTGTGGTCAACTCCAACCCAAAAATATTAAATAAAAAATTCCAGAAACAAGCAACTTCTAATTTTAAACAAAAATGTGGTGAAATCTCATGCTCTTCTGCTCTGTCTCACTCTGGACATAAATAATCTTGGTTCAGTGTATCCTACCTCTTGGTTATCAGATCGACGTCTAGGTATCACAGTGCTTATGCTCATGTTGCCCTTATTTTACTTAATAATGACCCCAGCGTGCAAGCATATTGATTCTGGCAATTTGAACATAACACAAACAAGTGATAAAGTATTTCCTTTATGTGAAAATGTGACAGTTCTCAAATTATAAAGAATTAAAAAAAAAGTGTGCTGAAGTTGCTAAGATCTACCATTAAGTACTAATCTTCTGGGGCTTCCCAGGTGGCACAGGCTCCACTTGCAGGAAATGCAAGAGATGCATCTTCTATCTCTGAAACTGTAAGGAGGAAAAAAAGAAATTTGTGCTAGTCTTGCTACTGCACCTGAATCTGCAAAAGTTATAGGTAAAGAGGGTGTTAAGCGTTAAGATGGATAAAACATCTAATTTGTACAATAAGATATTTGGGGACAGAGAGAGACCCCATTCACATAACTTTCATTACAGTATATTGTTCTTTTATTAGTTATTGTGGTTAATCTCTTACAGTGCCTAATTTATAAATTAAACTTTATGATAGGTATAGGAAGAAGCATAGTATATGTAAGGTTTGATATTATCAGTAGCTTGAGGTATTCATTGAGGGTCTTAAAAGGTATCCACCTCAGATGAAGGGGAACTACTGTATTTTTTGTGTGAAATTTTATTTCAGAATAAACATCTGGTGATATTATCTGGTCATTTTTTTCTGTTCTCTTCACATAATTGAATGTATTTTCATTGGATGTGTACACATCTCCAACTAAAGATTTTCCAATCAGTCAATATGAAATTGACATCATTCTTACACAAAATATTATTTTACTCTTTTCTGAAATCCTGTTCTCTGCAGCAATTCTAATTTTTCACCACTTGCTATTTTCCTGAGTCTCTATGTTTTCCCAAATATACTACTAATTGTAAAGTCTTGTTTTATTCTAGAACATGGGACCATGCCTCTTTATAAGAAAGTGTCCACATAATATTGTGTCTTAACACGTGTATGTGGAATCTAGGCAAATGGTACAGATGAAGCTCTTAATATTTCCAGGGCAGGAATAGAGACACAGATGCAGAGATCAGATGTGTGGACTCAGGTGGAGAAGGAGAGGGTGGGGTGAACTGGGAGATTAGGTTTGACATATAAATACACTACTGTGTGTAAAATAGCTAGCTACTGGGAATCTGCAATAATGCACAGGGAGTTCAGTGATGACAGAAAGGGGTGAGCTACAGGGGTGTGAGGGAGGTGCGAGAGAGAAGGGATATATGTTCTCATATAGCTGATTCACTCCATTGTACAGCAGAAACTAATACAACACTGTAAAGCAATTATACTCCAAATTAAAAAAAAAAATCCAAACTATAACATTGCTTTACTGTTTCACAGGATTTTTCCTCTTGGCTCTCACTACTCACTGTTCTTTAGTACCACCAGTTTTGATGTGTTGTCTCCATAGAATTGGTTGCCCTACACACTTGTTTCTTTGAGTATTCAAAAAAACTTTTTCAAAAATTTAATAATGAACCCAGGCCAAAGTTCCATTTCAAGCTTATACAAGGGAAGAACCTTCTTACTAAGCTTGTTCAAAAAGTTAATATTATAGAATAATTATATAGACAAAAAAAGTGTTTGCCTATTCTTTGTTATGTTATATATAAGACAAAAACATGTGTGAAGATCATTAGATTTATGAATGATAACTTCTTTGGTAGGAATCTAATTTGCTAAAAAAAAAGAATAGAAAATGAAAATTGCTTGATAACGTTAGTAGGAATTAGTTTCTCCATAAACAAAAGGTGTAAATGATATTGAAAGAAGGTATCTTTCTCAGATCAAGTTTTTGTTAATTTTTGTTTTACAAGTGTATTTTCTCCAATACAGTTTAAAAGCTTTCATTATTTCTGAAATGTTCTTGCTTAAATTGGGAGAGTAATTTTCTTTTAGTAAGCACATAAGGGGAACTAGTTTGTGAGCTAAAACAAAGGTATGCCCCACAGGCAACAGCAACTGTAGAGTCAGCTACTACATTGCTAAGTGAGATAGGTATTGTTAAGTATTGCCTTTCCCATTCTCAGCCCAAGGCCTCCAATCGCTTGCTTTGTCTGTTCTAAAATTCTCTATAAGAAGCTATTAAATTGTATTTCTACTTAACTTTCCTCGTGTTTCTTTATAGGCCAATTTGTACAGGTGAGAGTAAGTAGTAATCGCCAGTCTCCAATCAGCAATTAGCTCCAATTAATGCTTCCCAGCTGCTCAGGCAGGCCTGTGCTGACTTCTCTCAGCTGCTTTCAACACTGAGGCTTCATCATGGGCTAAAAATGTAAGAATCATTCATAACTAATCGTTCTAAAGGACAAACTTTTTGATTAACTCCTGGTATTCAAGGAAATTACTTATCTTGTGATGTCTCTAATATTTGCAGCTGTAGGTACATTAGCATCCAATATTCAAAAGTACCTAAATATGAAATCACACTTGTGTGATTCATGAGGGATACTGTATAATCAAAATAATGATTAAAGAAATACAATAAAAAGGAAACAGACATATTGGGTTATCTCATATACAAGGGCAAACAAGCAGGTAGAAAGGCAGAATGAAAGAAGGAAGAAAATAAGAACTAGAGGGAAAAAAAGAGAAGGAATACCAATGCTAATAATAGGGTAGTAACTGGATTACTCATACTCTGCTGGTGAGAATATAAGGAAGTTTAGCCTTTCTAGAATACTGTTCATTAGTGTGTATAAAGAGCCTAAAATCTTTCAAATCACTAATAAAATCTGTGACAATCTATTCTAAGGAAGAAGGGATAAGTGCACAACTTTTACTGAAATGTTTTAATCCAAGATTTTATACCAATTATAAAAGCCTAAAACAATGCACATTTTTGAATTGGGAAAATTTTAAAGTAATAAACATCTTTCTAGGACACTATACAACTTTTAAAATTATGTCCTTGACAGTATATAATAATTTTCTATTTTATACTCTATGGACTTCATAATTTTGTGTTATACATTTATACCTGTGGTAATTTTGAGAAAATTTTTGTGAAAGATGTGGGGTCTGTGTCTGGATTCTTTTTTTGCTTTTTTATTTTAATTTTTCTTCTTCTTCTTTTTTTTTATTTTTTGGCACATTGAATTCTACTTGTTCTGGTGCCATTTGTTAAAAAAAACTATGTTTGCCCCAATTTTCTCATGTATTAATAGATCTTAAATACAGTTTGCTAGATTTATACCTAAGTATTTCCCTAGTACTGGGATGCTACAATAAATGATACAATTTTTAATTCCAAATTACACTTGCTTATTGCTGTTGTATAGGAAAGCAACTGACTTTTATATATTAGCCTCTCACTATGTAATGCATGCCCTAATCAAGAGTATTCCTTGGTGGTTCACTGGTAAAGATCCCGCCTGCAATGCAGGAGATGTGCCTCGATCCCTGGGTCAGGAAGATCCCTGTAAAGGAAATGGCAACCCACTGCGTTATTCTTGCCTGGGAAATCCCATGGACAGAAGCACCTGGCCGTTTACAGTGCACAGAACACAGAGTCAGATGTGACTTAGCTACTAAACAACGACAATAATAAAATATACAACACAAAAGTGAACCCCAATTAAACTATGGTCTTTGTGTGATTACGATGTATGAATGTAAGTTCATCAATCGTAACAAATGTACCATTCTGATGGGGAAACTGATAAAGGAGACTATGCATACATGGGGGCAGAGAGTATATGGGAAATCTCTAACTTTCTGTCAATTTTGCTGTGAACCTAAAACTTCTGTAAAAAAATAAAGTCTATTAAAATATTTAATGGTATGTAATAAACTTAAAAAATAAGAGTAAATTATTTTTAAAATAGTTTTTTAGTACAGTCTACCTACCTATCTATAAACATATAAATTCATTAGCAAAATAAAAAAGAGAATGAAATAAAATAAAATTGCTAAGTGGCCCCAAAGAAAAAAGATTAAGAGTTTTCACTATCTGTTTCCAAGTGATACATTCAAGTGTGATCCTATTGAAACTTTGGGCAGAAGAGTGTAACATCAGTTACAGAGTATATATTTTTTTAATAGTCACTATTTATGATTTTGGAGAAGGCAATGGCACCCCACTCCAGTACTCCTGCTTGGAAAATCCCATGGATGGAGGAGCCTGGTAGGCTGCAGTCCATGGGGTCGCTAAGAGTCAGACACGACTGAGCGACTTCACTTTCACGTTTCACTTTCATGCATTGGAGAAGGAAATGGCAACCCACTCCCGTGTTCTTGCCTGGAGAATCCCAGGGATGGGGGAGCCTGGTGGGCTGCCGTTTATTGAGTCACATAGAGTCGGACATGACTGAAGCGACTTAGCATTTATGATTTAAGGGTGAATATGATCTAAGTTCTTAATAGTAGGACTTCAGAATGGTTTCAGGGTAGGTGTGAAAGTGAGTTGCTCAGTTGTGTCTGATCTTTGTGACCCCATGAACTGTAGCCTGCCAGGCTCCTCTGTCCATGGAATTCTCCAGGCAAGAATACTGGAGTGAGTAGCCATTCTCTTCTGCAGGGGATCTTGCCAACCCAGGGATCGAAACAGAGTCTTCTGCATTGCATTGTATTCTTTACCAGCTGAGCTACCAGATTTACAGTAATAAATCCCTTGTGTTCAGTTCAGCTCAGTTGTTCAGTCACGTCTGACTCTTTGCAAACCATGGACAGCAGCATTGAGGCGGTGATGCCATCAAACCATCTCATCCTCTGTCGTCCCCTTCTCTTCCTGCCCTCAATCTTTCCCAGCATCAGGGCTTTTTCAAATGAGTCAGTTTTTTACATCAGGTGGCCAAAGTATTGTAGCTTCAGCTTTAGCTTCAACATCAGTTGTTTCAGTGAATATTCAGTACTGATTTCCTTTAGGATAGACATTTGATCTCCTCGCAGTCCAAGGAACTCTCAAGAGTCTTCTCCAACACCACAGTTGAAAAGCATCAATTCTTCATTGATCAGCTATCTTTATGGTCCAACTCTCACATCCATACATGACTACTGGAAAAACCCTAGTTTTCACTAGATGGACCATTTTTGGCAAGTAATGTCTCTGCTTTTTAACATGCTGTCTAGTTTGGTCATAGTTTTTCTTCCAAGGAGCAAGTATCTTTTAATTTCATGGCTGCAGTTACCACCGGCAGTGATTTTGGAGCCCCCAAAATTAAGTCTGTCACTGTTTCCATTGTTTCTCCATCTATTTGCCATGAAGTAATGTGATCCTTTGAGTATTAAAAAAAAGAGATAGTTTAAACTTACCCTCACTATACTTATTTTTTTCTAAGTATGTACTTTTACAATCAGAAAAAGTTGATTATCACAGAACTACAGTTCAGTTCTGTTCAGTCGCTTAGTCATGTCCGACAATGTGACCCGATGAATCGAAGCACACCAGGCCTCCCTGTCCATCACCAACTTCTGAAGTTTACACAAACTCATGTCCCTCTAGTCGGTGATGCCATCAAGCCATCTCATCCTCTGTCATCTTCTTCTCCTCCTGCCCCCAATTCCTTGCAGCATCAGAGACTTTTCCAATGAGTCAACTCTTCACATCAGGTGGTCAAAGTACTGGACTTTCAGCTCTACAGTCATTCCTTCCAAAGAACACTCAGGACCGATCTCCTTCAGAATGGACTGGTTGGATCTTGCAGTCCAAGGGACTCTCAAGAGTCTTCTCCAACACCACAGTTCAAAAGCCTCAATTCTTCCGCACTCACCTTTCTTCACAGTCCAACTCTCACATCCTTACATGACCACTGGAAAAACCATAGCCTTGATTAGACGGACCTTTGTTGGCAAAGAAATGTCTCTGCTTTTGAATATGCTATCTAGTTTGGTTATAACTTTCCTTCCAAGTACTAAGCATCTTTTAATTTCATGGCTGCAGTCACCATATGCAGTGATTTTGGAGCCCCCCAAAAATAAAGTCAGCCACTGTTTCCACTGTTTCCCCATCTATTTCCCATAAAGTCATGGGACTAGATGCCATGATCTTCATTTTCTGAATGTTGAGCTGTAAGCCAACCTTTTCGCTCTCCTCTTTCACTTTCATCAAGAGACTTTTTAGTTCCTCTTCACTTTCTGCCATAAGGGTGGTGTCATCTGAATATCTGAGGTTATTGATATCTCTCCCGGCAATCTTGATTCCAGCTTGTGCTTCTTCCAGCCCAGCGTTTCTCACGATGTACTCTGCATAGAAGTTAAACAAGTAGGGTGACAATATACGCCTTGTGTACTCATTTTCCTATTTGGAACCAGTCTGTTGTTCATGTCCAGTTCTAACTATTGCTTCCTGACCTGCATATAGTTTTCTCAAGAGGCAGGTCAGGTGGTATTCCCATCTTTTTCAGAATTTTCCACAGTTTATTCTGATCCACACAGTCAAAGGCTTTGGTATACTCAATAAATCAGAAATAGATGTTTTTCTGGAACTCTCTTGCTTCTTTGATGATCCAGAGGATGTTGGCAATTTGAGCTCTGGTTCCTCTGCCTTTTCTAAAACCAGCTTGAACATCTGGAAATTCACAGTTCGTGTATTACTGAAGCCTGGCTTAAAGAATTTTAAGCATTACTTTACTAGCATGTGAGATGAGTGCAATTGTGCAGTAGTTTGAGCATTCTTTGCCATTGCCTTTCTTTGGGATTGGAATGAAAACTGATCTTTTCCAATCCTGTGGGTCCTGCTGAGTTTTCCAAATTTCCTGGCATATTAAATGCAGCACTTTCACAGCATCATCTTTCAGGATTTGAAATAGCTTAACTGGAATTCCATCACCTCCACTAGGTTTGTTTGTAGTGATGCTTTCTAAGGCCCACTTGACTTCACATTCCAGGATGTCTGGCTCTAGGTGAGTGATCACACTATCATGATTATCTTGGTCATGAAGAACTTTTTTGTACAGTTTTTCTTTGTATTCTTGCCACCTGTTCTTAATATCTTCTGCTTCTGTTAGGTCCATACCATTTCTGTCCTTTATTGAACCCATCTTTACATGAAATGTTCCCTTAATATCTCTAATGTTCTTGAAGAGCTCTCTAGTCTTTCCCATTCTCTTGTTTTCCTCTATTTCTTTGCATTGATCACTGAGGAAGTCTTTCTTATCCCTCCTTGCTATTCTTTGGAACTCTGCATTCAGATGCTTATATCATTCCTTTTCTCCTTTGCTTTTCGCTTCTCTTCTTTTCACAGCTATTTGTAAGGCCTCCCCAGACAACCATTTTGCTTTTTTGCATTTCTTTTTCTTATGGATGGTCTTGATCGCTGTCTCCTGTACAATGTTACGAACCTCCGTCCATAATTCATCAGGCACTCTATCATATCTAGTCCCTTAAATCTATTTCTCACTTCCACTGTATAATCATAAAGGATTTGATTTAGGTCATACCTGAATGGTCTAGTGGTTTTCCCTACTTTCTTCAATTTAAGTCTGAATTTGGCAATAAGGAGTTCATGATCTGAGCCACAGTCAGCTCCTGGTCTTGTTTTTGCTGACTGTATATAGCGCCTCCATCTTTGGCTGCAAAGAATATAATCAGTCTGATTTCAGTGTTGACCATCTGGTGATGTCCATGTGTAGAGTCTTCTCTTGTGTTGTTGGAGGATGGTGTTTGCTATGACCAGTGTGTTCTCCTGTCATAACTCTATTAGCCTTTGCCCTGCTTCATTCTGTATTCCAAAGCCAAATTTGCCCATTACCCCAGGTGTTTCTTGACTTCCTACTTTTGTATTCCAGTCCCTTATAATGAAAAGGACATCTTTTTTGGGTGTTAGTTCTAAAAGGTCTTGTAGGTCTTCATAGAACCGTTCAACTTCAGCTGCTTCAGTGTTACTGGTTGGGGCATAGGCATGGATTGCAGTGATATTGAATGGTTTGCCTTGGAAATGAACACAGATCATTCTGTCGTTTTTGAGATTGCATCCAAGTACTGCACTTTGGACTCTTTTGTTGACCATGATGGCTACTCCATTTCTTGTAAGGGATTCCTGCCCACAGTAGTAGCTATAATGGTCATCTGAGTTAAATTCATCCATTCCAGTCCATTTTAGTTAGCTGATTCCTAGAATGTCGACATTCACTCTTGTCATCTCCTGTTTGACCACTTCCAATTTGCCTTGATTCATAGACCTGACATTCCAGGTTCCTATGCAATATTGCTCTTTACAGCATCAGACCTTGCTTCTATCACTAGTCACGTCCACAAGTGGGTATTGTTTTTGCTTTGGCTCCATCCCTTCAGTCTTTCTGGAGTTATTTCTCCACTGATCTCCAGTAGCATATTGGGCACCTACTGACCTGGGGAGTTCCTCTTTCAGTATCCTATCATTTAGCCTTTTCATACTGTTCATGGGGTTCTCAAGGCAAGAATACTGAAGTGGTTTGCCATTCCCTTCTCCAGTGGACCACATTCTGTCCAACCTCTCCAGCATGACCCACCCATCTTGGGTGGCCCCACTCGGCATTGCTTAGTTCCATTGAGTTAGACAAGGCTACGGTCCATGGGATCAGATTGACTAGTTTTCTGTGATTGTGGTTTCAGTGTGTCTGCCCTCTGATGCCCTCTTGCAACATCTAGCATCTTACTTGGGTTTCTCTTACCTTGGATGTGGGTTATCTCTTCATGGCTGCTCCAGCAAACCCCAGCCACTACTCCTACCTTGGACGAGGGGTATCTCCTCACGCCCACCCCTCCTGACCTTGAACATAGAGTAGCTCCTCTCTGCCCTCCTGCGTCCTGCGCAGCCACCAATCCTTGGACCTGGGGTTGCTCCTCTTGGGCCCGCCCCTGACCTCAGGCATGGGGTAGTTCCTCCCTGCTGCTACCCCTGACCTTGGACGTGGGATAGCTCCTCTTGGCTGCTCCTGCACCATGGCAGCCTGGAGCTCTTGACCGCTGCCCTGATGTCGGACGTGGGATAGCTCCTCTCAGCCGCCACCCCTGACCTTGGGTGAGGAGTAGCTCCTCTTGGCCACGCTTGTGGGTGGTCCATCAGTCCTATAAAAATTCAGCATAAGTGTGCTCCTTACAGCTAGGAGGAGCAGGCTCTAACAGCTGAGAAGAGGGAAGCTAGACCTCTGAGTCTTTCTTTAGGCAAAACCAGAATGAGCTCCAAGTTGATGTTTCTCTCACCAGAACTATGCATCTTTTATTACTTTCAGTAATTTCATTGTATAAATATTATGTTGCACAAATAAAAACAGAATACTTGAAAACTATTTATACTTCAAAAGAAGGTTTCATGGAAACTGGTCTCCTTATCCATTATTCCCATTGTTGTTTTTCAGTTGCTAAGTTGTGTCCAACTCTTTCGGAGAAGGCAATGACACCCCACTCCAGTACTTTTGCCTGGAAAATCCCATGGACAGAGAAGCCTGGTAGGCTGCAGTCCATGGGGTCGCTAGAGTCGGACACGACTGAGCGAATTCACTTTCACTTCTCACTTTCATGCATTGGAGAAGAAAATGGCAACCCACTCCAGTGTTCTTGCCTGGAGAATCCCAGGGACGGGGAAGCCTGGTGGGCTGCCGTCTATGGGGTCACACAGAGTTGGACATGACTGAAGCAACT
>NW_011494897.1:10871405-10872233 GCF_000754665.1 Bison bison bison
CACACAGACTGCAGCATGCCAGGCTTCCCTGTCCTGCAGTATCTCCCTGAGTTTGCTCAAACTCATGTCCATTGATTTGGTGATGTTCAGATCAGATCAGATCAGTCGCTCAGTCGTGTCCGACTCCCTGCAACCCCATGAATCGCAGCATGCCAGGCCTCCCTGTCCATCACCAACTCCTGGAGTTTACTAGGACTCACGTCCATCGAGTCAGTGATGCCATCCAGCCATCTCATCCTCTGTTGTCCCCTTCTCCTCTTGCCCCCAATCACTCCCAGCATCAGAGTCTTTTCCAATGAGTCAACTCTTCGCATGAGGTGGCCAAAGTACTGGAGTTTCAGCTTTAGCATCAGTCCTTCCAAAGAAATCCCAGGGCTAATCTCCTTCAGAATGGACTGGTTGGATCTCCTTGCAGTCCAAGGGACTCTCAAGAGTCTTCTCCAACACCACAGCTCAAAAGCATCAATTCTTCGGTGCTCAGCCTTCTTCATAGTCCAACTCTCACATCTATACATGACCACAGGAAAAACCATAGCCTTGACTAGACGAACCTTTGTTGGCAAAGTAATGTCTCTGCTTTTGAATATGCTATCTAGGTTGGTCATAACTTTCCTTCCAAGGAATAAGTGTCTTTTAATTTCATGGCTGCAGTCACCATCTGCAGTGATTTTGGAGCCCAGAAAAATAAACTCTGACACTGTTTCCCCATCTATTTCCCATGAAGTGGTGGGACCGGATGCCATGATCTTCGTTTTCTGAATGTTGAGCTTTAAGCCAACTTTTTCACTCTCCACTTTCACTTTCATCAAGAGGCTTTTTAGTTCCTGT
>NW_011494897.1:10872388-10883075 GCF_000754665.1 Bison bison bison
ATGTACTCTACATATAAGCTAAATAAGCAGGGTGACAATATACAGCCTTGATGAACTCCTTTTCCTATTTGGAACCAGTCTGTTGTTCCATGTCCAGTTCTAACTGTTGCTTCCTGACCTGCATACAAATTTCTCAAGAGGCAGATCAGGTGGTCTGGTATTCCCATCTCTTTCAGCCAGCATTAAATACATTCAATTCTACTAATTCTCTTTTTTTTGGTAAGTATATTCATATTTTTTAATACTATGACTCTTTTTTTAGTTTTGAAAGAAAGCACTGTTGACTCAACAAAGATTATAAATGTTTTTGAATAATTCTTGGTCATTAAAGATCCAACTGAATCTCTAGGTCAAACGAGCACTTCTTCAGTTCAGTTCAGTCGCTCAGTTGTGTCTGACTCTTTGCAACCCCATGAACCACAGGACACCAGGCCTCCCTGTCCATCACCAACTCCCGGAGTCCACCCAAACCCATGTTCATTGTGTCGGTGACGCCATCCAACCATCTCATCTTCTGTGGTCCCCTTCTCCTCTTGCCCTCAAACTTTCCCAGCATTAGGGTCTTTTCAAATGAGTCAGCTCTCCGCATCAGGTGGCTAAAGTATTGGAGTTTCAGCTTCAACATCAGTCCTGCCAATGAACACCCAGGACTGATCTCCTTTAGGATGGACTGGTGACTTTCTTTGATGTAAATAGTAGATACTATCACAGATTAAGAAAAATTGGCAGTTTTCCATTAAGTGCTGATGAAGTTATTCTTGGTATAGTACACAACCATTGTGATTAGAATCTGTGTTTCCAAACCAGCAGCAGTAGGCTCATCTGGGAACTTAAAAGAAAAGCAAATTCTCATCTTCACTGCACATCTACTGGTGGTGGGACCAGTATTCTCTATTTTACCAAACCATCTACACAAGGCTGATTTGAGTAGAAGTTGAGAACCACTGCACTGCCATATAGTTAAGAATTGAGCTCAGCAGTACTAAGCGAGACTCAGTAATGGCTCAAAGGATGCAGTTTGCCTCTTTCTTCTGTAGCTGTCTAAGTGTAGTGTGTTGATTTTATATCTCTTGCTCTGCCTGTATCCATATGTAACTTTCATCTAACTGTTGCAGATGCTGCTCCAGTTCCCAGGATCCTTTCTATATTCCTTCTAGTAGGAACGGAGAAAGGGAAAACAGACTTTTCTCTTCCTTTTAAAGGCATGGGTTGTACACATAGCTTTTGTTCAATCTCAGTGACTTGAAATTAATCACATGCTGATATCTAGAATCTGAGGTTGGGTCTCAGAGAATCAAGCTAGAGCTAACTGAGTGTTTATTTAAGATTTCTATTTTTATGAAGAATTAAAACATATTAATTCTGGTGGCAAGTTACACCTTCTGCCATAAGCACCTATCACTACTAAATTCTTAAATTCCTTGTCAGAAATGTATATATCATAAATGTCTTCAAATCATCTTACATTATGTGATTAACTTAGTTGTTCAGGATCCCTCTATTTCCCTGTCTCGTTCTGGCTTGGGTTGGTCTAAAAATGTCATCCTTGATATTTCCTTTACCTATGTGGTAAGTTCCTCTGTTTCCTAAATTCTATGTTTACATTCTTCCTTTACTCACTGATAATCTACATTTTGATAAAGCCTTTGGAACTATACTCATTGATGTTTTTTTTCTTTCCCAGAGTTTTTCTCCTCAATGTGTATTTTCTTATCCATTAGGACAAGTTAGTATTCTTAAAATTATGTAAGTGATAGGTGAATTATTGTATTATGCAAGAGTCCAATCTTAATCTAAACCATAATATTTTTATTGTTTTCAATTTACATAGGAGAGTAATATCCCTCATGAGTAAAATAATGGCCTACCTAGAATTTTAAAGAATCAGTCTCATGATTAGAGATCCAAATAGCTGCAGAGTAGGTCATATTTGTTTAAACTTAAAAATGTATGGTTAAGTATGAACTGGTAATCCCTAAATTATACAATTTATCATTAATTCAAGATATTAAATGCAAACTAATCAATTGAAATTTACAAAAATGTATTCATATAGTCCTAATGTTAAATCAACAAAATGTGATGTTGGTTGTATAGGAAAAGCCCAGTTCAGTTGCACTAAAATCTCAAAAAAGGCATAATTATATATAATAAATAGAACACAAGATATGTAATTATAATGCAGCAGGATATATCCTATGAGATAACAATACAGAGTCTCATGTATTGATGTGAGCCCTCTCAGTTTTCTCAGGTCAGTAATTTCAAAAGGCAGTTATTGCTAGTTTCATGCTTTCTGACCTAAAGGATTATAAGTCTGTGCAGGATTCATTCATCATAAAAATCCAGGTGTGTATCTGAATAGCAAGGGAGGTTAGTAAGTAGCTGTATGTACTCACATGGGTTGATAATGTCATTAAACCTTGGCACTAGCTCCTTGCTTGTTGGATAGAAAACTAAAGTAAAAGCAACCTTGAACTTAGGAAGAGGCTCCTATTAATTCATTAATCATTTCCCTTAGTTTGCAACCTAAAGTGTACTAATATTTTATAACTGGCTTTATATTTATTAAAATGTCCCACAAATATCATTTATGCAATTGTGAACAAAGTCAATAATTTTGATAAATCCTTTGCCTCATATTTTTAACTTGATTAGTGATTTTTAAAGCACAAACTCTGTTGATTAGAGATACAATGAAAATAATTATAATGATACAATCATTTAACTTAATCGTATATTATAATTTTTCTAACCTTTCACATTAAGTGACCCATACTCAGAATATAAATTTGAGATCTTAAGTACAGTAAGAAATCCCTAGACAATGGAATCAGTGTTGAGTAGAAATTCTAAACTAGTTAGCAAACTTTGATGTTACTTTTATACAAGTTCGAATTTTTCCCATTGTAAAACAAGGTATATGATAATGCCTTATGATAACATGCATTTGAGATTTAACAATTTACTGTAATAAAGATGCTCAGTACATCATAAGTGTCATAATTATTTCACACTTTTCTAATTCTCTATTAGTATGTCTTTAGGTAGTACAATCACAACAGTTTAAGAGAGGTCATACACCAATATTAGGCAGAGTCAATCTGTTTTCTGTTATGGAAACATGGTATAGAACCCATGTTCTAGCATTATTTGGATGACACTTTTATATTTATTAATCTAGTAATTTTTTTCTGAAATTAATCATATGTGTTGTAATAATACACACTATTTTGCTTTATTTTCCTTAACATATTTATTCTTAATTTCTGCTAACTGGGAGTCAAATATTCTTTTACAGTTGAAAAATTTAATAACCCTCTTTTAGTAATTGATATACCAAGCACATACTTAATCTAATTGACATTTAGAGAATACTTTATCCAACAACAGAGAAAACATATTTTTCTCAAGCTCCCTCACTGAACATTCACCAATAAAAGACCACATTCTGAGTGATAAAACACACCTAAACAAAGATAAAATAAAAGAAATCATATGAAGTATGTTGCGAGGTCACAATGGAATTAATCAAGAATTTAGCAACAGAAACACAATAGAAAAACATAGTTTAAAATACTTGGAGATTAAGCAACATGTGGCTAAATAACAAGTGGATCAGAAAACAACTCACAAAAGCAACTACAAAATATTTTGACTTAAAAATATTACATAAAAATTTGAGAGGTGCAGTGAAAGCAGTACCTGGGGAAATTTATAGTGTTGATTGCATATATTATGGGAAAAGGATTTAAAATCAACAACTAATCTACCTTTAGGAAGTTAAAGAAAAAAAAGCAATTTAATTGCAAAGAAGTAAAATAATAGGAATATAAATTATAAATCTTAAAGTAAAAAATGAAATTGAAAACCAAAAAATAGGAGATAAAGTAAAAAGATTTTTTCTTTAAAGACTAATAGAAACAACTCTTACCAAGAATAGCTAAGAAAAAAAAAGAACACACACATTAACAATATCATAAATGATAAATGTTCTTGATACTAATTCTGTGGATATTAAAAGAATAACAAAGGAACACTGGAAGCAAATCTGTGCCCACAGATTTGATTATTTAGATGAAAACTATATATTCCTGGAAAGACCCACCCACCCAAAGTTATACAAGGAGAAACAGATAATTTGAAGTGATTTGCAACTACATTAAAAAAAGATTCAATAATTAATTCTTTCCAAATAAGAATGTACCTGGCTCAAATGGTTTGGCTCAAATGAATGCTATCCAATTTCAATCACAGAGTGTTATACGTTCTTTTCTATCTCATCAAAAGAGAAACAAAGGACACACTCACTAATTCTATAAGGCCAAAGTTATCCTAGTACCAAGACCAGATAAAAACATTATGAGGAAGGAAAACTATTGGCATATATCTCTCTTGAATACTGATGCAAAAATACCTAACAATACATCAGCAAGTTGAATCCAACAATGCATAAACATTATGCACACCACCAAGTGTAATGTAATCCTATTATATAAGATTAGTTCAAATGTTTAAATTTAGCATAATCTACTATATCAGTGCAAAAGAAGACTAATAATATAATATCAGCTGATGAAAAGCTTTACAAAATCCAACACTCATTTATGAAAAACAGAACAAAAAACTAAAAACAGATGAACAAAATCTCAGTGAGGGAACATTCCTCAACTTTATGAAGAATGTATACCAAAAAACATCATAATTATCAGAAATATGACACTCCATTCCTAAGATTATGAAGAACTTAAGGACATTATCTATTACCATGTTTATTCAATAATGTATAGGAAATGCTTCTATCACAACATGATAAGAAAAGAAAAATGAAAGTATGCATAAGAGGGAGCCAGAAAAAATACTTTGTAGATTATAATATCTCTATAGAAAATACAAAGAAATGACCAAATTCTGGAATTAATAACTGAATATGGTAAGATTATAGGATACAAGATTTATATGAAAAAATGAACTATTTTCCTTACACCAGTAATGAACAATTGGGAGTTAATATTTAAAAAAAATTAAAACAGCATACATAGAAAAGGAAATAGGTAAGATATATCTAATAATATGTGAATAGGATATACATATATGCAAAAAATTATAAAACTGTGATGAAAGAAATGAAAGATCTAAATAAAAGGTGGACTATTTCATTCATGTATCAGGATGTTGTATAATGTGATAATGCAGTTTTTCTCAACTTTATGTATAGATTGGACACAATCTCACTCAAAATTTCATCAATCTCTCAGTCTCTCTCCATTTCTCTCTCTTTGTCTTTGTCTCTGTCTCTCTCTCTCTATATATATATATATACAGATACACATACATATAGATAGATATAACTAATCTATCTATAAATTGTTAGATTGATTCTAAAGCTTATAAGAAAAAAAACACACACACACAAAACTGGCATAGTCAAACACAATACTGAAAAAAACAAACTTGGAGGGTGCACCCTATCTGATTTCAAGACTTAAAACAAAACTGCAGTTGTCAAGACGGCACAGCATGAGTGAAAAGATATAGAGAATGCTTGAACAGAAGAAAGTATCAAGATATAGACCCACAGAAATATACTCAACTGACTTTAACAAAGAAGCAATGGCATTTCACTGGAGATAGGCTGTCATTTCTAAAAGTGGTGTTGGAACTTCCGGACTTACATATGTTTAAAAAAAAAAAAAACATAGATATTGCATCTTTCATTAAACTTTAACTGAAAATGGATTTTTGGTCTAAATGCAAATATAATTTTAAAATTTTAGAAGGAAATATAGAAAATTTAGATTGATATGGACTTAGAGATGAAATTCTACAGTGAAATTTAAAATACAGCTCTAAAAGCAAGATTCATGAAACAAAATACATTGTACTTATAAAAAGCCTTCTGCAATAAACACTGCTAAGAGAGTAGAAAAATTATCAAGAAAATATAATAAAAACATGTATCTGATAAAGGTCTTATATTCAGAATGCACATAGAATACTTAGACTGCAACAACAACTGGAAAACAAAAAGTTCTATATCATGTAAGAAATGAGTTGCCAGTCCAGGTTCGATGCATGATACTGGATTCTTGGGGCTAGTGTACTGGGACGACCCAGAGGGATGGTATGGAGAGGGAGGAGGGAGGAGGGTTCAGGATGGGGAACACATGTATACCTGTGGCGGATTCATTTTGATATTTGGAAAAACTAATACAATTATGTAAAGTTTAAAAATAAAATAAAATTAGAAAAAAAAATGGGTAAAAGATCTGCATGGTAACCTCATCAGAATAGATAAACAGAAAACAATTATATAAAGTTATACTTAGCATCATTTGTCATTAGGGGATTACAAATGAAGACAACAGAGAGTTTTCAGTACCAACCTATAAAAACTGCTTTAGAAAACCACTGGAGATAGCAATTGTTAGCAAAGATAAAGAGCCACAGAAAGCCTTGTACATCTTTGGTGGGAATGCAAGTTGGTGCAGCCATTTTGGAGAGTAGTTTGATAATATCTCACAAAATAAAACATAATCTTGCCATAAAGTCCAATGTTCATGTTCCTAGGTGTTTACCTAACTGATTTGAAAGATTACATCCATAAAACCTGCATGCACTTGTTTATAGGACCTTTAATGATAATCACCCCAATACTAGAAGTAATCAAGATACCTTTCAGTAAGCAAATGGATTAACTGTGGTGCATCCATAAAATGAGGTGGTATTCTGCAATAAAAAGTAATGACAGAATGAGAGGGGGGTTTGAGGGAGAATGGGTACATGTGTATGTATGGCTGAGCCCCTTTGCTCTTCACCTGAAGCTATCAAAACATTGTTAATCAGCTATAACCCCAATAAAAAATAGTTGCTTTTTTTAAAGTAATGAACCTCAAGCCAAAAAAAAAAAAAATAGATGAATCTTAAATACATATTGCTAAGTGAAAGAAATTTATCTAGAAAACCTACAGATTATATAATTTCAATCATATGACCTTCCAGAATAGCAGAGTTATAGCAATGGTAAAGATACCAGTGGTTTCCAGAACCTGTGGGAAAACAAAACATGCCAAAAAATATGCATATTGGTGACAGCATATCAAAAGCATATCAAAAGACAGAAGCCAACTGAAGGAGCATGCAGGGGCCAATGCTGGAACAATTTGAGCAACAAGAAAACATTAAAGTGGTATTAGTTTTTAACCCTAGTACAGAATAAAAATGTATGACACATAGGGGTATAAATGATTTAGTGAATAAAAATAAGTGGGAAAGAAGACATAAAATTCTGTTCACAGAGGAATTCTAAATAATTTATGTAGAAATTCTACCCTGGAGGACCTGGAGTAAAATTTCCCAACCCTTAGATGTGCATGGTGCACTACAGTAAAGAAACCCAGAAAACTGTGCCTCTGTGAGGTAATCAAGGGTTTTACTTTTGAACTGTGCTGTTGGAAAAGACTCTGGAGAGTCCCTTGGACTGCAAGGAGATCAAACCAGTCAATCTTAAAGGAAATCAAGCCTGAAAGTTCATTGGAAGGACTGATGCTGAAGCTGAAACTACAATAATTTGGTCTTCTGATGTGGAGAATTGACTCATTGGAAAATACCCTGAGGCTGGGAAAGATTGAAGGCAGGAGGAGAAGGGGACAACAGAGAATGAGATGGTTGGATGGCATCACCAACTCCATTGACCTGAGTTTGAACAAGTTCTGAGAGTTGATGATAGACAGGGAAGCCTGGCGTGCTGCAGTCCATGGGGTTGCAAAGAGCTGCACACCACTGAGGGACTGAACTGAACTGAGGTAATCAAAGTCAACATCAACAATAAAAATCACGGATATGTTTGCAAAGTAACTGTCCTATACTCCTCAAAACTGTCAAAGTCATCAAAAACAAGAAAAATCTGAGAAAGTGTCACAGCTGGGAGGAGCTGAAGGAGACATCCTAACCAAATTTAATGTGGCATCTTGGCAGGGATCCTGGAACAGGAAAAGGCACCAGGTTAAATCTAAGAGAAAATTTAAAAAAAAAGGGGGGGGGGGAGGGGAATCTGAATAATTTATGAACTTAAAAAAAAATAATACATCAATAATGTTTCACTAATTGTGTTAAATGTACCATACTAATGTTGCTGTTGCTGCTACTGCTAAGTCGCTTCAGTGGTGTCCAACTCTGTGCGACCCCATAGATGGCAGCCCACCAGGCTTCCCCGTCCCTGGGATTCTCCAGGCAAGAACACTGGAGTGGGTTGCCATTTCCTTCTCCAATGCATGAAAGTGAAAAGTGAAAGTGAAGTCACTCAGTCCTGTCTGACTCTAGCGACCCCATGGACTGCAGCCCACCAGGCTCCTCCATCCATGGGATTTTCTAGGCAAAAGTACTGGAGTGGGGTGCCATTGCCTTCTCCGATACTAATGTTAAGATGTCAATAACAGAGGGGACCAGATGTAGAGTATAAAACACCTCTCTGTATCATCTTTACCTTTCTTCTATATCTCTAAATAAAACTGTTCTAAAACCTTTAGATTCTTTATTTTTTAAAAAGAATTGATTATCCCCAAGAAATAAATGAAAAAATATCTCCTGATAGCATATGCCATATTTCATAGTTCTTTTTAAGCAGTATTATGCCAAAGCAAGGACATTTTTCCTCATTATCATTTCATCTAGTGCTTGCAAGAATATGACTAAGAAAAAGGACTAATGGATAAGTTAACAATGTAGCAATGAAGGATAAATGATAAATGCTTAATTTACCCTTTTCTAAACTGTACTGTTTCAAATAGGCTAGAGTAATAGAAAATGTTATTTGGAATGCCTTATAATTTACACACAGTTTTTAAAAATAAATATTCTGTGACACAATGAAGTGAGATATCAACACAAAGAATCATTTAAGTTAATTAATTTTTCCCCTGATAGGTATTATTAGTGTGTTGCCAGAATTTTTCAGTAATTTGAGGTTAACTATTAATCTACTTTTAGCTGTGATGAATTTTCCTTCTAATCTGTCTCTGCTTTTTCTTAGAAAAAACACTCAACTGTAAGGTTTTTAGCATTTTCATAATTAAAAATGTCAAAGGCTTTCTTGATATAACAAATTTTTAAACTTATAGCAAGGTGAAACTTATGTCCATCATAACACAACTGATAGTTCTTTAGATAAATTAAGCCATTTAAAGCAACATGGATGCAATTAGAGATCATCATACTAAGTGAAGGAAGTCAGAAGGAAAGACAAATACCATATGATATCACTTATATGTGAAATGTAAAATATGACACCAATGAACCTCTTTATGAAGCAGAAGCAGAATGAGGGACATTCTGAGTTTGGTATTAGCAGATACAAATATATAGAGAAAGGATACAGATATATATAGAAAGGATAAAAGACAAAGTCCTACTGTGTAGTACAGGGAACTGCACTCAATACATGGTGATAGACCATAATGGAAAATAATATGAAATATATATATATATATGTATATGAGTCACTTTGCTGTACAGTAGTAATTAACACAATATTGTAATTCAACTATACTTGAGTAAAAATCATTTTTTAAATAAGTAGGTATATTTTACTGCTAGAAGAGTAGATCTTAAAAGTTCTTACTACAAGGAAAAAATTGTAACTGTATTGTGATGGATGTTAAATATCCTTATAGAGGTAATTACTTTGCAATATTTATGCATATGAAAACATGTTGTGTACCTAAAACTAACACAAAGATCTGTCGTTATATCTCAATAAAAAATGTCAAACAACAAAAAGGTAATTAAATCATTTGCAATGCACATTGATTAAAGGGCTACTCTTTTTAATATATAAAATGTTTTTATCAAAGAATAAGAAAAGGATTAAAGCTTAATAGAAAATTGCCAGAGGTTCACAAGAATGTAATTTTATTTAAAAATTTTTTCTTTTAAATATATGAAAGAATTATTAAATCAAAGTAGCATTTATTTATAGTATATAAACATCAGGTGACAGCATGGTGATTCAGTATTTTTACAGATAATTCTTCATTTATTACAAGATTTTGGTAATAATTCTCCATGTTATACAATATAACCTAGTTGCTTATGCATTTTATAGATAGTAGTTGTGTATCTAAATCCTGCACCCTAATTTGCCTAATTTTAGAAGTTTAATAAAGGTATAATAAGAATGTATGTGTGCAAAATTGCCTCAATTGTGTCCGACTCTTTGTGACCCTATGGACTGTAGCCTGCTAGGCTCCTGTGTTCGTGCGATTCTCCAGGCAAGAATACTGGAGTGGGTTGCCATGCTCTCCTCCAGGGGATCACCCTGACCCAGGGAGAGAACTCACCTCTCACAGGTCTCCTGTTTTGGCAGGCAGGTTCTTTACAACTAGTGCAAACTGGAAAGCTATAATAAGAATCAGATCAGATCAGATCAGTCACTCAGTCGTGTTGGACTCTTTGCGACCCCATGAATCACAGCACGCCAGGCCTCTCTATCCATCACCATTCCCGGAATTCACTCAGACTCACGTCCATCTAGTCAGTGATGCCATCCAGCCATCTCATCCTCTGTCGTCCCCTTCTCCTCCTGCCCCCAATCCCTCCCAGCATCAGAGTCTTTTCCAATGAGTCAACTCTGCATGAGGTGGCCAAAGTACTGGAGCTTCAGCTTTAGCATCATTCCTTCCAAAGAAAT
>NW_011494897.1:10883175-10884127 GCF_000754665.1 Bison bison bison
CCCATTCTGTTGTTTTCCTCTATTTCTTTGCATCGATTGCTGAAGAAGGCTTTCTTATCTCTTCTTGTTATTCTTTGGAACTCTGCATTCAGATGTGTATATCTTTCCTTTTCTCCTTTGCTTTTTGCTTCTCTTCTTTTCACAGCTATTTGTAAGGCCTCCCCAGACAGCCATTTTGCTTTTCTGCATTTATTTTCCATGGGGATGGTCTTGATCCCTGTCTCCTATAAAATGTCATGAACCTCATTCCATAACTCATCAGGCACTCTATCTATCAGATCTAGGCCCTTAAATCTATTTCTCACTTCCCACCATACAGCTGGTGGGAAGATTTTTCATATCTTCTTCCTTAGCCACACTGCCCCTGGTTTTCAATTTATTTATTATGGTTTTATTTCCACATCTGCATGTGGGTTGTACACTGGGGTTTGCTTCTGAGGCTGCCCTGGAGGACCTGAGTCTGCCCCTATGAGTTCCAGGTAGAGCAGTGGTGCAGCTGCTTGGGTCACAGGAGTTCTGGCAGTACCAGGTACTCAGGGGAGTTGGTGGTTAGGGCAGCAGGGAATATAGTGCTGTAGAAGGGTATGGCAACCAGTATTAACCAATACACTCCAGTACTCTTGTCTAGAGAACCCCCTTGACAGAGAAGCCTGGAAGACCACAGTCCACAGGGTCCCAAAGAGTTGGACATGACCAAAGCAACCCCACGTGCATAGACACAAAAGTTTTTTTGTTGTTGTGGTAACTCTGCCCCAGTGAGGGTTGAGTGTGAAGATGGTGCAGATGCTTGAGTCAAGGGGAGCCTGGTGGTGCCAAGTGTGCAGGACTGCCTCAGCTGCAGGAGATATTGCCCTGCTGCTGCTGCTGCTAAGTCGCTTCAGTCATGTCTGACTCTGTGCGACCCCACAGACGGCAGCCCATCAGGCTCCACCGTCCCTGGGATTCTCCAGGC
>NW_011494897.1:10884227-10885354 GCF_000754665.1 Bison bison bison
AATCCCAGGGCCGATCTCCTTCAGAATGGACTGGTTGGATCTCCTTGCAGTCCAAGAGACTCTCAAGAGTCTTCTCCAACACCACAGTTCACTCTCCTCTTTTACTTTCATCAAGAGGCTTTTTAGTTCCTCTTCACTTTCTGCCATAAGGGCGGTGTCATCTGCACATCTGAGGTTATTGATATTTCTCCCGGCAATCTTGATTCCAGCTTGTGCTTCTTCCAGCCCAGAGTTTCTCATGATGTACTCTGCATAGAAGTTAAATAAGCATGGGGACAATATACAGCCTTGACGTACTGCTTTTCCTATTTGGAACCAGTCTGTTGTTCCATGTCCAGTTCTAACTCTTGCTTCCTGACCTGCATATAGGTTTCTCAAGAGGCAGGTCAGGTGGTATTCCCATCTTTTTCAGAATTTTCCACAGTTTATTGTGATCCACACAGTCAAAGGCTTTGGCATAGTCAATAAAGCAGAAATAGATGTTTTTCTGGAACTCTCTTGTCTTTTTCCATGATCCAGCAGATGTTGGCAATTTGATCGCTGGTTCCTCTGCCTTTCTAAACCAGCTTGAACATCAGGAAGTTCACAGTTCACATATTGCTGAAGCCTGGCTTGGAGAATTTTGAGCATTACTTTACCAGCGTGTGAGATGAGTGCAATTGTGCGGTAATTTGAGCATTCTTTGGCATTGCCTTTCTTTGGGATTGGAATGAAAACTGACCTTTTCCAGTCCTGTGGTCACTGCTGAGTTTTCCAAATTTCCTGGCATATTGAATGCAGCACTTTCACAGGATCATCTTTCAGGATTTGGAATAGCTCAACTGGAATTCTATCACCTCCACTAGCTTTGTTTGTAGTGATGCTTTCTAAGGCCCACTCTACTTCACATGCCAGGATGTCTGGCTCTAGGTCAGTGATCACACTATCGTGATTATCTGGGTGAGGAAGATCTTTTTTGTACAGTTCTTCTGTGTATTCTTGCCATCTCTTCTTAATATCTTCTGCTTCTGTTAGGTCCATACCATTTCTGTCCTTTATCGAGCCCATCTTTGCACGAAATGTTCCTTTGGTATCTCTGATTTTCTTGAAGAGATCTTTAGTCTTTCCCATTCTGTTGTTTTCCTCTA
>NW_011494897.1:10885454-10887563 GCF_000754665.1 Bison bison bison
TCTCCAGGCAAGAACACTGGAGTGGGTTGCCGTTTCCTTCTCCAATGCATGAAAGTGAAAAGTCAAAGTGAAGTCGTTCAGTCGTGTCCGACTCTTCGTGACCCCATGGACTGCAGCCTACCAGTCTCCTCCATCCATGGGATTTTCCAGGCAAGAGTACTGGAGTGGGGTGCCATTGCCTTCTCCGGTAGATATGGCCCTATCAGAGTCTTTTTATGAATCTCTGGTAGCTGGGGATCAGAAGGCCTCTTTGGCTCTGCAGCTTTGCCCATTCAAGCACTTAGAAGGCTCCCTTGCTTGGGGTCCTTCTGTGTTGTTCAGCACATCAGGCACAATGAGGGGCCCCCTGGCCGGGGTCCTACTCTGTAGATCAGCATAACAGGAACCTAAAGGGGCACCCTGGGTGGGGTCCCACTCTGTAGTTCTGTGCGTCAGGTACTTGATGGGCCAGCCTCTCTAAAGTTCAGCTGCTGATGCTGGTGTGTGGGGAGAGAGAGGCTATGGTGATGGCTCCACCCCCTACACATGACTCAGCAGTATCACCTTGCTTCCATGACTGCCAGGCTTTCCTCCACAGGCATTTCCCACCACAATCTTCTCCCTCACATTCCCTCAGTCCGTTCTCAGCTGTCAACAGCAACCTTCATCCTGGGCTTGCTCCACAATCCCTATACTCCAGCTCCCGGCCACCATGCCTTCTAGGGGACCTGCATCTCCGTCTGAGGTATGTATGGCTGCAGCAAGGACTGTCTGATTCTCATTCCATTTAGGCTGCCACAGATCAGCTGCTTCACTCTCAGCCTTAAATATTTCTCTTCTGACTCAGATAACTGCCCCGATGTGGGGATTGGACCCCTGCTTCAGTTTCCTGACCCACTGAGGGCAGGTCCATTCCTATTAACACTCCTGTTTTTTTCCCCTAGTTCCTTTGTCCTACCAAGTTTTGTGTGGTTCTATATATTCTTTCCTGCTGGTCAGGTACTCTTGTCTGCTCTCTGTTGGTGTTCTGCATGCACTTCTGTGTCTGAAGGTGTATTCCTGATGCATCGGTGGAGAGAGCTGTACTCCATGTTCACCTACTCCTCTGCCATCTTGTTCTCTTAGCTTTCTTAATTATGAGAGAATACACTTCTGTGATTTTTGCCACTTAGTCTGTAGTACTTTGTTATGCAGGAGCTAGCAAATTAACACAGATAGTAATATCAATAATATAACAAGGAAGAGAAAGACTGTCTCTGACAATCATCTCTTCACCTGTTCTAGAAAACCCCAGGGAAAACATAGAACCATAAAGCTATATTATAGATAAATCAATATGTTAATACTACATATATGGCCCCTAGTTAAGAGAAACTCTCTTAAAGGCTATGTTCTGCGTGTGCATGTTTGCTCAGTTCTGTCTGACTCTTTGTGACCCCATGGACTATATAGCCTGCCAGGCACCTTTGTCCATGGAATTTCCCAGGCAAGCGTACTGGAGTGGGTTGCTTTTTCCTCCTCCAGAAGATCTTCCTGACTCAGGATAGAACCCACATCTCCTGCATCTCCTGCATTGGCAGGCAGATTCTTTACCACCAAGCCACCTGGGAAGCACCTATGGTCTATATAAAGGCAACTTAATGCCTACTCAGCGTCACGTGAATTAATTAGGCAGTGAAATTTCCAAACAAACAGAAATGGTACTAAACATCTCAGTTCTTCTCTGCACAATGTGGACTGAGTAATGAAAGTACTCAAAGCAATGAAATTGTCAGTTTATTAGGACATTTTGGACTGAAAAAAAAACAAAACATAAAATATGTCAAAGATGACAGCAACAGAATAGGCTATATACAAAAGACATTTATGAATAATTAAACATTATAAGTTAACTGAAGCCATAAAGCAAAAAAGACCTCATGAAATGATGATGTTTGGGGATTACAAAAGAAAAAACAGAGACTGATAAATGTAAAGGGTGTGGGGAAGTACAAGACATCATAATTAAAGTTAATCAATAAGATTCTATTGCTGAAGAAATAACAACATACTCTAGTTACTGAGGCTTTGTTCAGGGATCGAATCCAGGTCTCCTGCATTGCAGGAGGATTTTTTTTTTTTTTTTTTTTT
>NW_011494897.1:10887663-10889878 GCF_000754665.1 Bison bison bison
TTCTGAATGTTGAGTTTTAAGCCAACTTTTTCACTCTCCTCTTTCACCTTCATCAAGAGGCTTTTTAGTTCCTCTTGTAGACCCATAGAGCATAATATTGATATAGAGGCCAGAAATAAATCCACACACTTCACTGATGGTGCAAAGAGTACATAACAAGGATACGATAGTCTCTTCATAAATAGTGTTGAGAAAATGAGATGATCACAGGAAAAAGAATGAAAGTAGACTCAATTTTATGACATACATAAAAACCAATTTAATAAGACCTGAAGTTACAAAACTCCTAGAAGAAAATATAGGAAATACGTTTATTGAAGTTAATCTCTGAGATGATTCTTTTGGATATGAATCTAAAAGCATTGGTAACAAAAATAAATTAGAGATGAGAGGATACAAAAAAGCTTCTACACAGCAAAGGAAACAATAAACACAGTGAAATGTGTAACCAAGGAATGAGAAAAAATATTTGCAAATTATATATCCAATAAAGGGGTTAATATTGAAAATATATATAGGACTACTATAATTAGGTAGAAAAAATATAAAAACTCATTTTAAAAATGGGTCCATGATTGGAATAGATATTTCTCCAAAGAAGACACACAAATGATCAACAGGCATATGAAAAGATGTTCAACATCCCTAATCATCTAGGAAATGAAAATCAAAACTATAATGACGTATGACCTCACAGCAGTTAGAATGGCTACTATCAAAAAGACAGGGAAAAACAAAACAAAACACATGTCAGTGAGAATGTGGGGAAATTGGAACTCATGCACATTTTTGGTGAGAATGTAAAATGGTGAAAAAAACTACAGTTGCCTCAAAAACTTTAAAATAGTATCATATGATCCAGCAATCCTACTCCAGGGTAAATACACCCAAAAGAATTGAAATCAGGATTTTGAACAAATATTTGCACATTTACTGTAGTATTGCCAAGACATGGAAACAACCCAAATGCCCATCAGTGAATGAATGGATAAAGTAAATGTGCCATGTACATAGCTGTATTATTCAAGCTTAAAAAAGACGGAGATTCTTTCATATGTGACAACATGGAACAAACTGGAGGGTATTATGTGAAATGATATAATCCAGTAACAAAAAGACAAATCCTGAGTGATTCCACTTATATGAGATATCTTAAATAGTCAAGCTATTAGAAATAAGTAAATGGTGGTTGCCGGGGTGGTGGGGATAAATAAATAGGGAGCTGCCATTCAACAGTTATGCAAGGAAAAATAAAAGAGGCTGGAGAAGAATGGCTGTGACAATTGTTCAGTAACATGAATATACTTAAATGCCACTGACTTGAACACTTAAAAATGATTAAGGAAGCAAATTTTATTGTTATGTGCCTCAACTATACTTTAAAGAAGTTAGTTTACAAAAAGGTAAATAGACTTACCAAATTTACAGAGCTGTAAGATGCCAGAATGTGAATGCATATTTCTCTTATTCTAGTTTCTATTATTCTAATTACTAGGTTCTTATCAGATTTAAGAACTACCGTGACTCTGTGGTAAACAAAAAATATATCATGAAAGTGCAAAAGATGCTTTGTAACTTGAAATGGTACTGTGTTTTCTATAAGTTAATTTGAAAAAAATAAAGTGTAAAGTTACTTTAAGGAAAAGCAAAGGAAATTCATATACAGACACATTTACCAACAGGCAATCATTTCACCATCTATCAGTGAGTACTTTTCTTGACAGTATAAATAATGCCTAGGAAATTAAGGACCACCACCTACCTAAAGTCCGCAAATCCAGTTGAAAGGACATGATTATCACTTTTATCTTAACAGTAGCCCAAAATGTCATGCTGTTCACTATCCAATACCTCATTGACTAAAATGTAACCTCATCTATGGAAGCAATCTACTTATTTCCCCTATAATCTGAAAATTACATGGAACCCCAAATTGTCCTTGAACATATGTAATCGAATTCACACTTAGAAATGCATCATATTAATGTATGATGCTGCTACTGCTGCTAAGTGACTTCAGTTGTGTCCGACTCTGTGTGACCCCATAGAAGGCAGCCCACCAGGCTCCCCCGTCCCTGGGATTTTCCAGGCAAGAACACTGGAGTGGGTTGCCATTTCCTTCTCCAGTGCATGAAAGTGAAAAGTCAAAGTGAAGTCGCTCAGTTGTGTCCGTCTCTTAGCGACCCCATGGACTGGAGCCTACCAGGCTCCTCCA
>NW_011494897.1:10889978-10891518 GCF_000754665.1 Bison bison bison
AAAGTTAATCAATAAGATTCTATTGCTGAAGAAATAACAACATACTCTAGTTACTGAGGCTTTGTTCAGGGATCGAATCCAGGTCTCCTGCATTGCAGGAGGATTTTTTTTTTTTTTTTTTACCAGCTGAGCCACAAGGGAAGCCCAAGAATACTAGACTGGGTAGCCTATCCCTTTTCCAGTGGATCTTCCTGTCTCAGGAATTGAACCGTTGTTTCCTTCATCACAGGGGGATTCTTCACCACCTGAGCTATCAGGGAAGTGGTGGTATATTTTTATAGTACCTGAAGTCTTTCAGTTGTGGACAGGGGCAATTGAGTGACGGTTCCAGATTATGCATGAAATTTCAGACATCTTTCTTTTAATACAGCTACATTGCTTGAAGGGACATTCATGGATATAACACAAAGAGTTCATAGAATTGTGCTAGAGGGGTTGGACTTAATTAGAGGGCAGGAGATCTGTGACTCTATATTAAGTATCATGAAAACATGGAATTAAATTACAAAACGCAATATATTGGGTATTAATAAACCATTATGTCAACATCATACTGTGATACTAGTCCTATTAGTTACACTTTAAAAGTGAGTTTACCTTTGGACAATATGAACATTTTAACAACATCAATTCTTTCAATCCATGAACATAAGATATTTTTCCACATCTCATCTAAAATTTCTCTCATACATGCTTTGTAGTTTTCAGTGTACAAGTCTTTCACCACTTTGGTTAAGTTTACTCTTAAATATTTTATTCTTTTTGATGTAGTTATAAATGGAATTGCTTTTTAAAAATTTCTTTATTGAATGGTTTATAATTAATGCAAAATAACCCCACTGATTTTTGTATGTTGATTTTGTATTCTGCAACTTTATTAATATTTTTATTAGATCTAACATTCTCTTTTGTAGAGTCTTTAGGTTTTTCTGTATAGAAAACTAGAGATAGTATTACTTTTTTCCTTTTTGTTTTGGATATCTTTAAAAATTTTTCTTTCCTGAATAATTACTCTGGCTGGAACTTCCAGTACTATATTGAAAAGAAGTGGTAGAGTGGGCATTCTTGCCTTATTCTTGATCTTAAAGATCTAAAACCTGTTTTTCACTGTCGAGTATGATGCTAGCTGTGGACTTTTACACAATGTCCATACTACCCAAAGTGATATGCAGATTCAAAGAATCTCTATTAAAATCCCAGTGACATTTTTTTTTTTTTTTACAGAAACAGAAAAATCATTCCTAAAACTCATATGGAACCAAAAAAGATACTGGGTAACTTAAGCAATCTTTAGTTGGAGGCAACTTACATCCTAATTTCAAAATATATTGTGAAGTAACACTACAGTAATTAAAACTGTATAGTACTGACAAAAAAAATAGTCATGTAGACCAATCAGTTCAGTCAGTTCAATTCAGTTGCTCAGTCGTGTCCGACTCTTTGCGACCCCATGAATTGCAGCATGCCAGGCCTCCCTGTCCATCACCAACTCCCAGAGTTCACTCAGACTCACGTCCATCGAGTCAGTGATGCCATCCAG
>NW_011494897.1:10891618-10911653 GCF_000754665.1 Bison bison bison
CAACATCCATTGAATCATAGAAAAAGCAAGAGAGTTCCAGAAAAACATCTACTTCTGCTTTATTGACTACACCAAAACCTTTGACTGTGTGGATCAAAAAAAACTGTGGAAAATTCCTAAAGAAATGGGAATACCAGACCACTTTACCTGCCTCCTGAGAAATCTGTATGCAGGTCAAGAAGCAACAGTTAGAACTGGAGATGGAACAACAAACTGGTTCCAAACTGGGAGAGGAGTATGTCAAGGCTGTATATTGTCACCCTGCTTATTTAACTACTATGCAGACTACATTGAGCAAAACACAAGGCTGGATGAAGCATAAGCTGCAATCGAGATTGCTGGGAGACATATCAATAACAGATATGCAGATGACACCACCCTTATGGCAGAAAGTAAAGAACAAAAGGACCTCTTGATGAAAGTGAAAGAGGAGAGGGAAAAAGTTGGCTTAAAATGAAACATTAAAAAAACTAAGATTATGGCATCTGGTTCCATCACTTCATGGCAAATAGTTGGGGGAACAATGAAAACAGTGAGAGACTTTATTTTTCTGGGCTCCAAAATCACTGCAGTTGGTGACTGCAGCCATGAAATTAAAAGATGCATGCTCCTTGGAAGAAAGGTTACAAACAACCTAGACAGCATATTAAAAAGCAGAGGCATTACTTTGCTGACAAAGTTCCGTATCATCAAAGCTATGGTTTTTCCAATAGTCATGTATGGATGTGAGAGTTGGACTATCAAGATACCTGAGTGCCAAAGAATTGATGCTTTTGAACTGTGGTGTTTAAGAAGACTCTTGAGAGTCGCTTGGACTGCAAGGAGATCCAACCAGTCAATACTAAAGGAAATCAGTCTTGAATGTTCATTGAAAGGACTGATACTGAAACTGAAACTCCAATACTTTGGCCACCTGATGCGAAGAATTGACTCATTGGAAAAGACCCTGATGCTGGGAAAGATTGAAGGCAGGAGGAGGATGGGACTACAGAGAATGAAATGGTTGGATGGCATCACTGACTCAATGGACATGAGTTTGACTAAGCTCTGGGAGTTGGTGATGGTCATGGAAACCTGGCGTGCTACAGTCCATGGGGTCACAAAGAGTCAGACACAACTGAGTGACTGAACTGAACTGAGCCAATAGAAGGTAAGGTCAGGAATGTTGTGTGCTTCAGAGATTAATACATGGTTTTCATTAAAAAAAAAAAAAAGCAATTACAAGAGGAGGAATATTTTTATCTATGTTCTCCTTTTCTTTTGGGGATGTCTGTTTGTGGGGAGTGGCAGTTATCTTACAAGTTTCATGAAATCTTTAAGTGTTAGTCGCTCAATAGTGTCTGATTCTTTGAGACTCCATGGGTTGTAGCCCGCTAGGCTTCTCTGTTCATAGAATTCTCCAGACAAGAATACTGGTGTGGGTAGTTATTCCCTTCTCTTTTGATTAATACTTCCTTGATTTTGATATCCAAATCAAGAAACTAAGACCAATTTGACAGAGCATGATTCAGAATAGCTAGGAAGACTGACATCTGGCATTGACCAAAATTTGGATTCAGATGACTCATTTTACCTGGTTTGCTCATATATTTTATGAGCAAAGTATACAAATATATTTTCATAGGAAGAATCTAGCTCCTAAATCTGTGGTTAAAAGATCCCCAAAGGGTGACTATTCTGATAACAAATTAAACAGACCTGTCAATATCAGGAAAAAACAAACAAACAAAACAGTTATCAAACAAGTAACTGTTTGGTAGAACCTAAAAACTACCAATGGTAGGAAAATGGTAGGAAAGTTTTAGGAATGTTCTTACCAAAATAAACAGAAAAGCTTATATCATTTCAAAACATGCTAGTGACCAAAGTTTTTTAACTACAAACTCTCTTGGCATGCCATTTAACTTATTGAAGATATAATATTAAAATGTTTCTTTCAGTTTAAATTTGCCTGGATATAAGTATTTTGGGCATGGAAAAAAATATCTTCTCTCCTCTTATCTCAAAAAAAAAAAAAAAAAGAGAGAGAGAGTTAAAAAAAAAAAGTATCCTAATGCCATGATCAACAGATCTTTAAATATGTATTTGTCATTTGAGTAATACAATACTACAGTACTCCCTGTTATTTTTCCTCTAGAATTTCCTGGTTATTTCCACAACAAATACATCCCCATGATGATTAATTTTACCTGCCAACTTTACTGAGTTAAGAAATGCCCAGATAGCTGATAAAACATGATTTGTGGGTGTGTCTATAAGAGTGGTTCTGGAAAAGATTAGTATTTAATTCAGTAGTCTAAAAGAGCAAAGATCACTCTCATTAATGTAAGTGGGCATCGTCTGGTCCATCAAGAGCATAAAGGTGAAGAAAGAGCCAATTTCCTCCCTACCCGGCTTCCTCTCTCCCACTTTTTCTCTCTCCCTTTCTTTTTGAGCTAGAATGTTCATCTTTTGCTACTGGACATCAGAACTACTGGTTCTTAGACATTTGGAATGTGGGACCATCTGTCCCCACTCCTCAGGCCTTCAACCTTGAACTTGAAGCTATACTATCAGTTTCCCTGGATCTCCAGCCTTCAAACACAGACTGTGTTATAACTGCTCCTCTGATCTCCAGCTTGTAGACAGCAGGACTTTGTGACTTCTATAACTATGGAACATATTACTACAACCTCTGTCCCTCTCTCTCATATATATCATCTCCTACTGGTTACTCTTCTCTGAAGAACACTGACTAATGCAATCCCTTTACTGAGTTAAACCTGATAAGTTTTGAAGATCAAGTCCCGTTTAACTTTTTGTTAGGTTTGTATCATGTTTCAATATGATTTAAAAATTTTAATTGCATTTAAAAAATAGATGGAGCTTCCCTCGTAGCTCAGTCGGTAAAGAATCTGCCTGCAGTGCAGGAGAGCCAGATTTGATTCCTGGGTTGGGAAGATCCCCTGGAAAAGGAAATGGCAACCCGCTCCAGTATTCTTGCCTGGAGAATCCCATGGATGGAGGAGCTTGGCAGGCTACAGTCCATGGGGTGGCAAGAGTCAGACACGACTCAGCGACTAAACCACTACCAACAAAAATAGATAACTATCTTTAGTATATGATGCATGCACTGGGTTAAATGATTCAGACTAGAAAAATGTTTCTGAAGTGTCTTTTCTTGTATAAATATGGCATATATGGGCATTCATTTATAATATTTATTAATTATATATTAACTACATGAATATGTATAACTATATATGTAATTGTATACTAACTTCATTTAAATTGTCCTGAGAGTATAGTGAGAATCTAAATTTACACTGACAAGCACAGATTCTCCTACTAAATTACAGAAGAAGGTAAATAAGAAGGGCATAAATGGAAATATTTATATAATTAGAATTGCTTCCAAATCCCTACCTGGAAAACTTTCCTCAGCAAATAAAATTACATGACCTAACAGCTTCAAGGGCTTCTTTTGGTCTTCCTATGTTAATATAAGTTGAAATAGGACCCCTTTTCTCCAGCCAAATTTGAAAGTTTGCCTCTTTCTCTCATGCCAGGAAAAATGTTGACTATATTAATTTTTTCTGTGATAAGAGCCTCTCCTCCTAGTATTTGGAAAGACTATGACTCTGAGAATTCCTATTTAAACATATGTTGTATTATCTTCTCCTCCAACAATTAATTTTGGGAAATTTGAGAACAGTAATGGTGTAGATATATCACAGTTTGTGGGATGATAGCTGGGTCATTTCTTCTGGGCAAAAATAAAAGTGAATTAACTCTTTTATTATTAATTGGAGGATAACTGTTTCACAGTGTTGTGTTGGTCTCTTGTCATACAGTTACTTGAATTAGCCATAACCCATTCCATCCCTCTAGATTGTTACAGAGCATCAGAGCACTGTTTGAGCTCCCTGTGTTATACCGTAAATTCCCACTAGCTATCTATTTTACATATGGTAATGTATGTTTCAATGTTATCCTCTCAGTTTGTCCCACCCTCTCCTTCCCCTCTATGTCCACAAGTCTGTTCTTTATGCCTGCATCTCTATTCCTGCCCTGCAAATAAGTTCATCAAGACCATTTTTCTAGATTCCATAATTTTATGTTAATATAGAGTTTTTGTTTTTCTCTTTCAAATTTCTTTACTCTGTATGACAGGCTCTAGTTTCATCCACCTCAGCAGAACTGACTCAAATGTATTCCCTTTTATGGCTGAGTAGTATTCTGTTGTACATATAAATATGTACCACAACTGTATCCATTCATCCGTTGATGGACAGGTGAATTAATTCTTTAGGAATTAAAGATAATCTAGTAGAAAGTATTGTGGTAACATGGTTAAAAATACACTTTTTAAAGCTACATACAAGACATACACCATATTTCAACATCATAATGGTTAATAAGTAAACATATCCTATACTATAGGAAATTCCATAGATAAAACACATCCAGATTCCTGAGACTTTTTGTAATATCTTTCCTTTGTCTTTCCACTTAAAGGCAATTTACCTTCAAAGAGGATTTTTGCAGTCACACTATTTTGCCTCAAAACTTCAATTATTTTCTAAAGTTTGCCTCCTAAATTTGGTGTCCAACGTATTTGTTCACTTCAGTATTTAGATTATTTTTGTCTCATACACATGGCCTTACTTCCTGAATGATTATGAAGTGCCTCATTTCACTTTGGATTTAGCAATGTGATCAATACCTATTTGAAACTCTATCCTTCACTGATTATTGGGTATACTAGGATAAATTGTGCCATCTTAATTATAGATTCAATTTATCTTTAAGGAAGCTTAATATTTTAAACTAATAGCAGCGGCTGTGTGGCTCTGAAGCCGCCCTGAGGAGATATCCCACGTCCAATATCAGGAAAGCCCCGGCAAGACAGTAGGTGCTGGAGTGGTGGCTGTGCAGTGCTGGAGTGGCTGTGAGGAGATACCTGATATCCAGGGACAAAGGAGAAGCCCCAGCAAGATGGTAGAAGGGGTAGATTTGCCTTTAGAATCAAAGCCAATTCCCACCAGAGGCGCTCAGAGGGCTCTAACAAATCTTGTGCGCATCAGGACCCGGGGATCCCACAGATACTGAGCCAGAACTGTGTTTGAGTGTATCCTGAGAAGGTATCGGTCAGCAGTGGCCTGCTACAGGGATAGGGGCTCTGGGTGAAGCAGACCTGGGTATGGCATAAACCCTCTTGGAGGAGGTCACCATTAACTCCACCATAGAGCTGCCAGAACTTTACACAGGACTGGTGAAATAGACTCTTGGAGGGCACAAACAGAACCTTGTGTGCACCAGGACCCAGGAAGAAGGAGAGTAGTGACCCCAGGAGAGACTGACCCAGACTTGCCTGTGAGTGTCCAGGAGTATCTAGCAGAGGTATGGGTCAGTGGTGGCCTGCTGCAGGTTGGGGGCACTGAGCGTAGCAGTACATGCATGGGATCTTTTGAAGGAGGTCGCCGTTATCTTCATTACTTCCACCATAGTTTAGTAAGTAACTAAAGTCACTCAGTTCTGTCCGACTCTTTGCGACCCCATGGACTGTAGCCTACCAGGCTCCTCTGTCCATGGGGTTTTCCAGGCAATAGTACTGGAGTGGATTGCCATTTCCTTCTCCAGGGGATCCTCCAGACCCATGGGTCAAATGCAGGTCTCCCACATTGTAGACAGAGGCTTAAACCTCTGAGCCACCAAGGAAGTCCCCACCATAGTTTGGCCCCATGTAAATAGCAGGGAGGGAACACAGCTCTACCCATAAACAGAAAATTGGATTAAAGATTTACTGAGCATGGCACCGCCCATCAGAATAAGACCCAGTTCCCCTTCAGTCAATCTTTCCCATCAGGAAGCTTCCACAAGCCTCTTATCCTTCTCCATCAGAGGGCAGACAGACTGAAAACTACAATCACAGAAAACTAACCAAAGTAATCACAGGGACCACAAACTTGTCTAACTCAAGGAAACAATGACCATGCTGTGTAGGGCCACAGACAGGTCATGGTGAAGAGTTCTGACAAAATATGGTCCACTGGAGAAGAGAATGGCAAACCACTTCAGTTTTCTTGCCTTGAGAACCCCATGAACAGTATGAAAAGGCTAAATGATAGGATACTGAAAGAGGAACTCCCCAGGTAAGTAGGTGCCCAATATGCTACTGGAGATCAGTGGAGACATAACTCCAGAAAGAATGAATGGATGGAGCCAAAGTAAAAACAACAGCCAGTTGTGGATGTGACTGGTGATAGAAGCACAGTTTGATGCTGTAAGAGCAATATTGCATAGGAACCAGAATGTTAGGTCCATGAATCAAGGCAAATTAGAAGTGGTCAAACAAGATATGGAAAGAGTGAACATTGACATTTTATAATCAGTGAACTAAAATAGACTGGAATGAACAAATTTAATTTAGCTGACCATTATATCTACTACTGTGTGCAAGAATCACTTAGAAGAAATGGAGTAGACATCATAGTCAACAAAAGAGTCTGAGATGCAGTACTTGGATGCAAGTCTATGCCCCGACTGGTAATGCTGAAGAAGCTGAAGTTGAATGGTTCTGTGAAGACCTACGAGACCTTCTAGAACTAACACCCAAAAAAGATGTCCTTTTAATCATAGGGGACTAGAATGCAAAAGTATTCCTACAGACAAATTTGGACTTGGAGTAGAGAATGCAGTAAGACAAAGGCTAATAGAGTTTTGTGCAGAGAACACACTGGTCATAGCAAACACCCTCCTCCAACAACACAAGATGGAAGAACTCTATAGAGTCAGCAAAAACAAGACTGGGAGCTGACTGAGGTTCAGATCATGAACTCCATATTGCCAAATTCAGACTTAAATTGAAGAAAGTAGGGTAAACAACTAAACCATTCAGTTATGACCTAAATAAAATCTCTTATGATTATACAGTGGAAGTGAGGAATAGATTCAAAGGACTAGATCTGATAGAAAGAGTGTCTGATGAACTATGGATGGAGGTTCATGACACTGAACAGGAGACAGACCAAGACCATCCCAAAGAAAAAGAAATGCAAAAAAGTAAAAGGCTGTCTGAAGAGGCCTTACAAGTAGCTGTGAAAAGAAAAGAAGCAAAAAACAAAGAGAAAAGGAAAGATATACCCATTTGAATGCAGAGTTCCAAAGAACAGCAAGAAGAGATAAAAAGCCTTCATCAGTGCCAAGAAACAGAGGAAAACAGTAGAATGGGAAAGCCTAGAGTTCTCTTCAGGAGAATTATAGATACCGAAGGAACATTTCATGCAAAGATGAGCACAATAAAAAACTGAAATGATATGGACCTAACAGAAGCAGAAGGTATTAAGAAGAGGTGGCAAGAATACACAGAAGAACTGTACAGAAAAGATCTTCACAACCCAGATAATCACAATGGTGTGATCACTCACCTAGAGCCAGACATCCTGGAATATGAAGTCAAGTGGGCCTTAGAAAGCATCACTAGGAACAAAGCTAGTGGAGGTGCTGGAATTCCAGTGGAGCTATTTCAAATCCTGAAAGATGATGCTGTGAAAGTGCTGCACTCAATATGCCAGCAAATTTTGAAAACTCAGCAGTGGCTACAGGACTGGAAAAGTTTAGTTTTCCTCCAATCCTTAGAAAAGGCAAAGCCAAAAATCCTTAAAATACCACACAATTACACTCATCTCACACACTAGCAAAGTAATGCTGAAAAGTCTCCAACTCAGGCTTCAACAGTATGTGAACCTTGAACTTCCATATATTCAAGATGGATTTAGCAAAGGCAGAGGAACCAGAGATCAAATTGCCAACATCTATTGGATCATCAAAAAAGCAAGACAGTTCCAGAAAACCATCTATTTCTGCTTTATTGACTATGCCAAAGCCTTTGACTGTGTGAATCACAATAAACTGTGGAAAATTCTGAAAGAGATGGGAATACCAGACCACCTGAGCTGCCTCTTGAGAAATCTGTATGCAGGTCAGGAAGCAATAGTTAGAATTGGACATGGAACAACAGCCTGGTTCCAAATTGGGATAGGAATACATCAAGGCTGTATATTGTTACCCTGCTTATTTAATTTATATGCAAATACATCATGAGAAACCTTGGGCTGGATGAAGCAAAAGCTGGAATCAAGATTGCCAGGAGAAATATCAATAACCTCAGATATGCAGATGACACCACCCTTATGGCAGAAAGTGAAGAAGAACTAAAGAGCCTCTTGATGAAAGTGAAAGAGGAGAGTGAAAAAAGTTTGCTTAAAACTCAACATTCAGAAAACGAAGATCATGGCATCTGGTCCCATCACTTCATGGCAAATAGATGGGGAAACTGTGGAAACAGTGGCAGACTTTATTTTTGGGGGCTCCAAAATCACTGTAGATGGAGACTGCATCCTTGAAATAAAAAGATGCTTACTCCTTGGAATAAAAGTTATGACCAACCTAGACTGCATATTAAAAAGCAGAGGCATCACTTTGCCAACAAAGGTCCATCTAGTCAGGACTATGAGTTTTCCAGTATTCATGTATGGATGTAAGAGTTGGACTATCAAGATACCTGAGCTCTAAAGAATTGATGCTTTTGAACTGTGGTGTTGGAGAAGACTCCTGAGAGTCCCTTAGACTGCAAGGAGATCCAACCAGTCCATTCTAAAGAAAATCAGTCCTGGAAGAACTGATGTTGAAGCTGAAACTCCAATAGTTTGGCCATCTGATGTGAAAAACTTACTCATGGGGAAAGACCCTGATGCTGGGAAAGATTGAAGGCAGGAGGAGAAGGGGACAACAGAGAATGAGATGGTTGGATGGCATCACCAACTAAGTGGACATGAGTTTGGGTAAACTCTGGGAGTTGGTGATGGACAGGGAGGCCTGGAATGCTGCAGTCCATGGGGTCACAGAGTCGGACACGACTGAGTGCCTGAAATGAAATGAACTACCTTTTTTTAATACCTTATATTTTATTTAAGGTTTATCTCAATACTTGTATTTTGTTTAGTAAATATTAAAATAATAATTTTATTTCTATTATATTTTATACTTCATTTTCATTTATATTATTTTCTAATTATTTGATATGCCATATCTAAATGCTATAATCATTAAGTTTTATGTTATTATATTTTACTTTATAACTGAATTTCTTATGTCTCAGGGTTTTGTGAACAGTATGGAGCCATTTGTCTTGAATATCCAGTGTAAAAACAAATTTCAATGTTTTTCAAATCATTTAAGAATATTAAATTATCAAATAATATTTAGTACCTTGTATTTTTTATTATTTTCTTTCTACTTAAAAAATACTTCCATTGACTAGCCAATGATCAATGTATTGTATATCCTCATGCAGGAACTGTGGTACTTTCACTCTATGATGTGATTTTTTATAGTATTAGTTATGAAGTTTAGAGCATACTATTTTGTTTTTGTTGTTGTTTTTTATTTTTGGATCAAGTAAAGGCACCAAAACTCTGCTTTAACTACTAGAAATGGCTTGGATAATTTATAATCTATCTTTAAATAATGGAATGTGATGTTTTTTGACTCAAAAGTATTTATTACCAATAATGAGAAAGAGTTGGAATTGTTTTTTTTTTTTACCATAATTTTTCTTGAGGAAAAAAATAAAATAAGAAATCTTCCCCCGCAAAAAGCAAAGGAAACACTCCAATCCTGGTATAAGTGCACCAAATCCAAATAGGTAGCAGTCACAATCATTGAGATAAATCTTAAGCCTAGGAATTGATTTTGTTCTACAGTTTCAGTGTATCCTGGCTAATGACAAAGCTTGGTTTCTGTGAAGCCATATGAAGAGAATTCTCCAGTAATATCCTGCCAGCCTCCTGGGGAGAAACATGCTGAAGAGTAACAACAAGTGTCAATATACTTGGCCTGAGTAGAGCCCACTGTGACCTTGGCATTTCAGTTTTCAACAATAAGAGAAGCAGTTAGCCTTTTCAACATCATTCATGTGAATACAGGGTGACTTAATGGAAAGTAACAAATGCATCACAATTTTGACAGTTGTTATAGAAGATTTTTCTGAAGCAGGTGTGATAAAAGGCTTTTTAAACAATAAACTTATAAAGTAAATTGGACATGAGAGAATGAAGAAAACTTGTCTGGGAGTGATTGATGAAGTGGCTCAGAATCTTATCTTTGGGAAAGTTAAGTGTAAGGTGGACCAGCCACCAGAGCCTGAAGTGTTTCAGCTAAAGCAGCTAAAATGTCTGCCTTTAGAAATACATCATATGTAAAATAGATCACCAGACAGGTTTGATGCATGAGACAGGGTGCTCAGGGCTGGTGCACTGGGATGACCCTGAGGGATGGGATGGGGAGGGATGTGGGAGGGGGCTTCAGGATGGGGAACACATGTTCACCCATGGCTGATTCATGCGAATGTATGGCAAAAACCACCACAATATTGTAATTAGCCTCCAATTAAAATAATTAAAAAAATAAATACAAGATTAAATGTTGAGAAACCTTATGATGATAGAAAATTGAAATGTATTGTTAATTTCCTTAGTCAGTTTTAGGGATATTGCACTTAAACATTTTTTTTAAAATATAAAATGACCAGGCCTTAGAAAAACTGACAGGTAAAGACCCCAAATTATTCTGAGTTTTATAATACATTTGAGATAACTATAATCAAATTTTACATTAATGATTTATTTTCTGATTTTCCAAAATGATCAACAGTAAAAGACTGAAAAATAAGAAAAATAATAACAAATTGAGCATGTTACTGTTATACAATTAAAATGGCCATTTTTTTTCATGCAAATATTCCTCAGAATAGAGAACTGCAAAGGTTAGCATAATAGGAAATCTAGAGATAGGTCACTGAATTTTTTCAACAGTTTCATAATACAAAGTGTATTCACATGCAGGATGAGAGCAATGGAAAGATGAGACAGTACAGTATGACTGAAACCAAACAGGACCCTGTGGGACTCCTGGGCACTGAAGCCTTTCTGTCCCCCATTTCTTGTTTGTAGAGAATAGATTCCAGCCTCCAGGACCTTCCCTGAGTCCCAGAGATCAGACTCCAAGAGTTGCCAATCAGGTAATGGAGGAAATGTTAGAGACAAGAGAGGAGCAGTCAAGAAATAAAAGTGTAGCCTTGGGGCAGGGTCCTAATTCCACCTCAAGGAACAAACAAAACAGTGTCTTTGACCACTTCACAGAACTTCATGCTAAGTCGCTTTAGTCATGTCTGACTTTTTGGAAAGCAATGGCCTGTAGCCCACCAGGCTCATTTGTCCATGGGATTCTCCAGGCAAGAATACTGAAGTGGGTTACCATAATCCCCCCAAAATGGAAAATGTTAACATTCTTCATTCCAGATTAAACAAACCAGAGAGACTCTTCAAGAGACCACCTGAAGCCAGACTTAGGGAACCACAGAAACTTATCAGACCATCTGCAGCCAGATTAAAGGGATATAGGCTCTGCAGACATCCTGACCCTTATTAGCAACCCCACCCTTGAACCATTGCTGTAAAACTCCTCACCAAATCCTCCTGGGTTGGGACACACAGCTTTGAGGGGCACAAAACCCACTGTGTACCCCTTTGGCTAGCAAAGTAATAAAACTATTCTTTTCTATTTCACCTAAAACTCTATCTCCAAGATTCGATTTGGCATCAGTGCACAAAGGCCAAACTTTTGGAATCATGATTACCATGTTAAGATTCAGTGACACTGAATTGTGTGCATATTTGGCTTGTACGCTCATATAGGCTGTTAAGACTCTATCAGAGTGTTGGTGTCCCTTCGTGGCAAACAATAAACTCAATTTTATCAACAGGTTATTGGAATGGTGTTTATGAATTTTCAGACAACATGGATCTTAATGAACCATGAAAATGAAGCTTTTATTTATTCATATATTCAACAAATTATTCATTGAGGGCTCATGTGTGCTCAATTTTGCAAAAAAAAGTTTGTCAATAGATTCAAACATGATTATATTGGGTAGGAATTTTTAAAGCCTATTTCTAGGCAAACATCCACCATGAATTGCCAAATAAGATCAAAGATATGCAATACTTTACCCATTCCCAAAGGGGATCTCTAGCAGCTAATATTTTTCATAGCAAAGCTCTGGGAAAGAGTTTAGATGAATTAATTCTTACAACAAATTGAAGGGGCTAGGTAGTCGCTGGGTCATGTGCTCAGTTGTCTCCAACTCTTTTTGATCCCATGGACTGTAGCCCACTAGGCTCCTCTATCCATGGGATGGATTTCCCAAGCAAGAACACTGGAGTGGGTTGCCATTTCCTTCTCCAGGAGATCTTCCTGATCCAGGGATTAAACCTAGGTCTTCTGCACTGCATGCAGATTCTTTACCATCTGACCTAGTGTTATCATCCAATTGTTTTGATGAAGCAATTGAGTTTAGAAGATTAACTTGCTTGAGTTCAATTCATGCATTAGTAACAGAACTGGGATTTGTGCCTTGGTCCTCCAACTTTATATTTGATAGACAGCTCACTACATGAGGATGACATGTAGACCTAAAACTTGGAATCTGTTGCATTAAGACATCTATGAACGTGGAAACAACTGGCATAAGCAAAATTGATATTGTGCTAAGCACCTGAACGTTTATAGTAGAATTTTGGAGCTTTCAGCTCTTTCAGTGTAGATTCATTTCTCCCCAGCTGTTCAGATTTTGTACATCAAGAGGCTGACAGTGGGGCATTTTGTGATTGGCATCAGACATCTCTTACCTCATTGTGCTCTTGTTTTTGATTCCCCTCTACCTATTTTACTCCAGTTTAGCAACACTGACGTTTTATGATAAACAGTTTTAGCCCAAAGTTTAGATTATATTCTCATGATTTGGAGACTAATACATTAGCAAAGATATTCACCCCTAAACCACCACCTTTCTCCCTTCAAGTATAAAGTAAATGCAGTAATAACTTAAGTGTGGAAAGGAAAGAAAGACAACATAGTCACTGGTCACTTATAAAATCTCCTGGCTGAGTATCACGAATCCTCCCTTTCTCCATGTTGGATTAACTTCCTTAAAGTAGCTCTGTGACAGACTCCCTCCATCAGTGGAGATTATACCTTCCTTGATATGGCAGAATTCTAATAGCCAATCTGCTATTAGTTCAGGTTTTCAGAGTTAGGTTTGCCTAAACAATCACAGGCTTTTAAGCTAAAGTTTTTCTGGGCCAAACAATTTTCCCCCAAACTCAGGAGGTTTCTGATTTATTTGCTTCCATTCAGCCCCATGGGAAAGAAATTACAGTACAATCAGACAGACATCTACCCAGACTAGTTCTTGTGTCTGGATGACTCTCTTTTATTTACTGACATCTATACTCATTTTAAAGGCAGCCACCTCAAGGCCATGTGAAATAACAGGATGAGTGAACAGGAAACATACATAATCTGATCTTGCGACTGGGTTGGCTACCACTTTATGTCCTAGCACATTGGTGTGTAAGCTCCATAATCTTATCAACGGCTGCTCAGTGGACAGAAGCATTTGGCTTTTATAACTCTGCAAGACTTCATGTGGATTCCCAGTTAATTTAGATCGCAACTGTAGACAAAGTAATATTCCCTCCCTCCCTGCTCTGGTTTGTTAATCCAGCTTGTACTACCTTGCTAGAACAAGTAGGAATTTAAAAGAAATATCAATATTTAGACTTTTTTTTTTTTAAGCTTTGTAGGTATCTTGTCTAGCTCTCCTGTTATTTCAAAGTGATTTCTCATGGCAGTATAACACGTGCCAAACACTTCCAATTCCTGTAATTAGTTAAAGTATGGTGCTATAACAGATGGCTCAACAAGGTGGGCATTGCTGCCTTCTGACAAAACTTGATAGGCGGATAGCCCAAGGAAGGAAGGTTGTTTTGTTCCCTGAGGTCATCCATGGATCCTGGCTCTTTTTACCCTCCTCATTTCTCAAGGCTTTCTCTCAGCCTTAGTTGAAGGCTGATCTCCAGCATGATATCTGAATTCCAGTTTGTTGTTGTTGTTCAATTGTTAAGTTGTATCTGACTCTCTGCAACACCATGAACTTCATTATTCCAGGCTTCTCTGTCCTTCACCACTGCCTGGAATTTGCTCAAACTCATGTCCATTAAGTTGATGATGCCGTTCAACCATCTCATCCTCTGTTGCACTCTTCTCCTCCTGCCCACAATCTTTTCCAGCATCGGGGTCTTTTTGAGTGAGACAGCTCTTCACATCAGGTGGCCAAATTATTGGAGCTTCAGCTTCAGCATCAGTCCATCCAATGAATATTCAGGGCTGATTTCCTTTAGGAGTGACTGGTTTGATCTTGCTGTCCAAGGGACTCTGGGAAAAGAAAAATATAAAAAGGATAAAGACCCTCTGTTTCAAGGAATTAACCCATAATTTGAACATGTTACTTCCATCATATCTCTTCCTCTAGATGCCTCAGTCTTACAACAGTGCATGATAAAAGAACAGGTGGGTTTTCAGATAAATAACCATGGTTCTTCTAAGGCTCTGACCTTGTGTTTGCTGTTATAAATAGTACAGAGTGAGAACTGAAAAGGAGTAAAATAGGTCCATAATTGATGGTTGTACCAAAGAAGATGACCACTATGATCCACTCACGTTTCCTCTTCTATAATTCACTGTCCACAGATTCTACACATTTTTCTAAGTGATGTATGCTTTCTCTCAATAATTTTTAGGATTTCTTTAGATAGAGATGGATTAGATACATAGATTAGAAGGACAGATAGATGTGGATAGATAATATTAATATCTAGCTATTTATATGTTCTAATTATGCCATCTCATTAGAAGGAGATATACTTTTTTATATATAGGCACTTTAAAATATATTTTAATTGCATCTTTCAAATTATTAACTATGAAGTCATTAATGTTTTACTTAAGAAACTGTTTTCAGAATTGAAATTATAATATACTTTATTCAAACTTTAAAGTTTTTAAATTTTGCTATTCACAATCATCTTTAATCCATATGATTCATACAGTATTAATGTACAGAAAAATGTTAGAAATTTCATTTAATTTTTTGTTTCTATAAGGAGAAACAATTCCCCTGACAACAATTTTTTTCATCTTATATGCAACATACACTTCCTAAATAAAAATTCCTAACTTTTATAATTTTCTATTCATTTTTTATAGATTTATCTTAATCTGAAAAGGTTTATAATAAATCATACCTGATAGGTATAATTCTGCCACATGTACCTCTATTTCATCTATTGCATATTCATGACACTGTTCTTCTATAGATATTTTGAAATCAAATCACAAAATCCCATTAAACTTGGGAATCCTAGAAGAAATAAATGAAAGCATTGAATATTTGGAAATAATTTATATATTTATTCACTGAGGCTCATTTTTAACAGCAGTGGTATATTTGTCCTTTTATTTCAGAGTTCTGAATTGTTTTCAATAAAATTTTATTAATTTAGTAAAATTTTTAACATATTTTTATAAAGGCATCCTTAAATGTATTATATATATTTATTATTCATATTTTAATTTTATTATTAATAACTTTCACACATATTTCAAAATTTAAATTTTTATTGATACATTTTATCTTTGGAAATTATCTTTTGTATCTATTTATCTTAGGAGTGCATTAGCATTTCCATTGTGGAAATTAATGATAAGTCAAATATAATCTAGCAGGAGCATTTGTCATCATCTTTATTCTCTTAGCTTGCTGGAAGTCTCCTGTATTATTTATTATGCTCATTTAAAAAGCAAAATAATTCTAAACCCTGAAACATAGATATTCCCTCTTCAGTCAATTCAGTTCAGTCACTCGGTTCTGTCTGACTCTTTGCGACCCCATGGACTGTAGCACACCAGGCTTCCCTATTCATCACCAACTCCCACAGCTTGCTCAAACTCATCTCCATTGAGTCAGTGATGCCATCCAACCATCTCATCCTCTATTGGCCCCTTCTCCCACCTTCAGTCTTTCCCAGTATCATGATATTTTCAAATGAGTCAGTTCTTCACATCAGGTGGCCAAAGTATTGGAGTTTCAGCTTCAGTATCAGTCCTTCCAGTGAATATTCAGGACTGATTTCTTGTAAGATTCACTGGTTTGAAATCCTTGCAGTCCAATGGACTCTCAAGAGTATTCTCTAATACCACAATTCAAATTTTTGGTGCTTAGCTGTCTTTATAGTCCAACTCTCACATCCATACATGACTACTGGAAGCACCATAGCTTTGACTAGATGGACCTTTGTTGGCAAATTAATGTCTTTGCTTTTTAATATGTTGTCTAGGTTGGTCATAGCTTTTCTTCCAAGGAGCAAGGGTCTTTTAATTTCATGGCTGCAGCTACCATCTGCAGTTATTTTGAAGCCCCTAAAAATAAAGTCCTCGACTGTTTCCATGGTTTCCCCATCTATTTGCCATGAAGTGATGGGACCGAATGCCATGATCTTAGTTTTCTGAATGTTGAGTTTTAAACCAACTTTTTCAGTCTCTTCTTTCACTTTGATCAAGAGGCTCTTTAGTTCTTCTTCACTTTCTGCCATAAGGGTGGTGTCATCTACATATCTGAGGTTACTGATATTTCTCCCAAAAATCTTGGTTCCAGCTTGTGCTTCGTCCAGCCCAGCATTTCTGCATTGAAGTTAAATAATCAGGGTGACAGTATACAGCCTTGACATACTCTATTTACAGTTTGGAACCAATTTGTTGTTCCATGTCCAGTTCTAACTGTTGCTTCCTTACCTGAACACAGATTTTTCAGGGGGCAAGTCAGGTGGTCTGGTACTCTCATCTCTTTGAGAATTTTCCACACTTTGTGGTGATCCACACAGTCAAAGGCTTTGACATAGTCAATAAAGCAGAAATAGATATTTTCCTGGAACTCTCTTGCTTTTTCCATGTGATTCAATGGATGTTCTCAATTTGATCTCTGGTTCCTCTGCCTTTTCTAAATCCAGCTTGAACATCTGGAAGTTCACAATTCATGTAGTGTTAAAGCCTGGCTTGGAGAATTTTGAGCATTACTTTGATAACGTGTGACAAGAGTGCAGTTGTGTGGTAGTTTGAGAATTCTTTTGCATTGCCTTTCTTTGGGATTAGAATGAAAACTGACCTTTTCCAGTCCTGTGGTCACTGCTGAGCTTTTCAAATATGCTGGCATATTGAGTGAAGCACTTAAACAGTATGATATTTTATGATTTGAAATAGCTCAACTAAAACTCCATTACCTCTACTAGCTTTGATTGTAGTGATGCTTCCTAAGGCCCACTTTACTTCACATTCCGGGATGTCTGGCTCTAGGTGAGTGATCACACCGTTGTGGTTATCTGGGTCATGAAGATCTTTTGTGTATAGTTCTGCTGTGTATTCTTGCCACCTCTTCTTGATATCTTCTGCTTCTGAAGAACTATGGACAGAGGTTTGTGATATTGTTCAGGAGGCAGTGATCAAGACCATACCCATGAAAAAGAATTGCAAAAATGCAAAATGGTTGTCCAAGGAGGCCTTACAAATAGCTGAGAAAAGAAAAACACAAAAGGCAAAGGAGAAAAGGAAAGATATTCTCACTTAATATTGTTAAAAAACACATTCATATTTTTATATTCTTGATGCCTCTGAATTTTTAGTTGAATCTTAAATGTGAAAGTGAATAAGATCTATTTTATTACATTTTTTCTCTAAACAATTACGATTGTTCTAATTTTCCAAGCTTCCATGGTGGTTCAAATGGTAAAGAGTCTGCCTGCAATGCAGGAGACCTGGGTGTGAACCCTGGGTTTGGATGATCCCCTGGAAAAGGAAATGGCAGCCCACTCCAATATACTTGCCTGGAGAATCCCATGGACAGAGGAAACTGGTGGGTTAATATTTCAAATTTCGTTTTGGTTTTTCTTATTTACTTTTAATATAGTGATATGAATCACTATAGTGATTGTTGTTTTTCAAATGTTGAAACAGTCTTTTTTCTTAAAAAGCAAACAACAGTAACAAAAAAAGAAAAAGAAAAGAGAGAAAAAAAGAGAGGAAAAAATTAAACACTAGTTAAACAGAAGACCATCTTATCTGCAGAGTACATCATGGGAAATGGCAGGCTTGATGAAGCACAAGCTGGAATCAAGATTTCAGGGTGCAATATTAATAACCTAAGACATGCAGATGACACCACCCCTATGGCAGAAAGAAAAGAGGAACTAAATAGACTCTCGATGAAGGTGGAAGAGGAGAGTTATAAAGCTGGCTTAAAACTCAAGTGAAGATCATGGCATCCAGTCTCATCACTTCATGGGAAATAGATGGGGAAACAAAGGAAACAGTGACAGACTTTACTTTGGGGGGCTCCAAAATCACTGCAGATGGTGACTCCAACTACAAAATTAAAAGACAATTGCTTCCTGGAAAGAGAGTTATGACAGACAGTATATCAAAAAGCCCACAAAGTATAGTCAAAGCTTTGATTTTTCCAGAAGTCATGAATGGATATGAGAGTTAGACCATAAAGAAGTGTGCACACTGAAGAATTGATGCTTTGAACTGTGTGTTGCAGAAGACTGTTGAGAGTCCCTTGGACTGTAAAGAGATAAAACCAGTCAATACTAAAGGAAATCAATCCTGAATATTCACTGGAAGGACTGATGCTGAAGCTGAAACTCCAATACTTTGGCCACCTGATGTGATGACCTGACTCATTAGAAAACACCCCAATGCTGGGAAATATTGAAGGCAGGAGGAGAAGGTGATGACAGAGGATGAGATTGTTGGATGGCATCACTGACTCAATGGACATGAGTTTGAGCAAGCTCTTGGAGTTAGTGATGGACAGAGAAGTCTGGAATGATGTAGTTGATGGGATTGCAAAGAGTCAGACACCATTGAATGACTGAGCAACGACAAACAAAATAATATGCCCAGCATCAGAGTCTTTTCCAATGAGTCAACTCTTCCATGAGGTGGCCAAAGTACTGGAGTTTCAGCTTTAGCATCATTCCTTCCTAAGAAATCCCAGGGCTGATTTTCAGAATGCACTAGTTGGATCTCCTTGCAGTCCAAGGGACTCTCAGGAGTCTTCTCCAACACCACAGTTCAAAAGCATCAATTCTTCGGCGCTCAGCCTTCTTCACAGTCCAACTCTCACATCCATACATGACCACAGGAAAAACCATAGCCTTGACTAGACGGACCTTTGCTGGCAAAGTAATGTCTCTGCTTTTGAATATGCTATCTAGGTTGGTCATAACTTTCCTTCCAAGGAGTAAGCGTCTTTTAATTTCATGGCTGCAGTCACCATCTGCAGTGATTTTGGAGCCCCACCAAAAATAAAGTCTGACACTGTTTCCACTGTTTCCCTATCTATTTCCCATGAAGTGCTGAGACCGGATGCCATGATCTTTGTTTTCTGAATGTTGAGCTTTAAGCCAACTTTTTCACTCTCCACTTTCACTTTCATCAAGAGGCTTTTGAGTTCCTCTTCACTTTCTGCCATAAGGGTGGTGTCATCTGCATATCTGAGGTTATTGATATTTCTCCCGGCAATCTTGATTCCAGCTTCTGTTTCTTCCAGTCCAGCGTTTCTCATGATGTACTCTTCATATAAGTTAAATAAGCAGGGTGACAATATACAGCCTTGACATACTCCTTTTCCTATTTGGAACCAGTCTGTTGTTCCATGTCCAGTTCTAACTGTTGCTTCCTGATCTGCATATAGATTTCTCCAGAGGCAGGTCAGGTGGTCTGGTATTCCCATCTCTTTCAGAATTTTCCACAGTTTATTGTGATCCACACAGCCAAAGGCTTTGGCATAGTTAATAAAGCAGAAATAGATGTTTTTCTGGAACTCTCTTGCTTTTTCCATGATCCAGCGGATGTTGGCAATTTGATCTCTGGTTCCTCTGCCTTTTCTAAAACCAGCTTGAACATCAGGAAGTTAACAGTTCATGTATTGCTGAAGCCTGGCTTGGAGAATTTTGACCATTACTTTACTAGCATGTGAGATGAGTGCAATCTGTGCGGTAGTTTGAGCATTCTTTGGCATTGCCTTTCTTTGGGA
>NW_011494897.1:10912460-10912956 GCF_000754665.1 Bison bison bison
CATTGGGGTACACGTGTCTCTTTCAATTCTGGCTTCCTCGGTGTGTATGCCCAGCAGTGGGATTGCTGGGTCATATGGAAGTTCTAGTTCCAGTTTTTTAAGGAATCTCCACACTGTTCTACATAGTGACTGTACTAGTTTGTCATTCCACCAACAGTGTAAGAGGGTTCCCTTTTCTCCACACCCTCTCCAGCGTTTATTGCTTGTAGACTTTTGGATCACAGCCATTCTGACTGGCATGATATGGTACCTCATTGTGGTTTTGATTTCCATTTCTCTGATAATGAGTGATGTTGAACATCTTTTCATGTGTTTGTTAGCCATCTGTATGTCTTCTTTGGAGAAATGTCTGTTTAGTTCTTTGTCCCATTTTTTTATTGGGTCGTTTATTTTTCTGGAATTGAGCTACAGGAGTGGCTTGTATATTTTTGAGATTAATTCTTTGTCAGTTGCTTCATTTGCTATTATTTTCTCCCATTCTGAAGGCTGTCTTTTC
>NW_011494897.1:10913056-10913726 GCF_000754665.1 Bison bison bison
ATTTTAATGGGCCAGCATTACTCTAATCCCCAAATCTCTCTCTCTCTCTCTCTCTCTCTCTATATATATATATATTTTTTTTTAATTGAAGGCAAATTACTTTACAATATTGTATTGGTTTTGCCATACATCAACATGAATCCATCATGGATGTACATGTGTTCCCCATCTTGAAACCCCCTCCCTCCTCCCTCCCCATCCCATTCCTCTGGGTCATCCTAGTGCACCAGCCCTGAGCATCCTGTATCATGCATCAAACCTGGACTGGCGATTCTTTTCTTATATGATATTATACATGTTTCAATGCCACTCTCCCAAATCATCCCACCCTCGCCCTCCCTCACAGAGTCCAAAAGATTGTTCTATACATCTGTGTCTCTTTTGCTATCTCGCATACAGGGTTATTATTATCATCTTTCTAAATTCCATATATATGTGTTAGCATACTGTATTGGTGTTTTTCTTTCTGGCTTACTTTACTCTATATAATAGGCTCCAGTTTCATCCACTTCATTAGAACTGAGTCAAATGTATTCTTTTTAATGGCGAGTAATACTCTATTGTGTATATGTACCACACCTTTCTTATCCATTCATCTGCTGATGGACATCTAGGTTGCTTCCATGTCCTGGCTATTATAAACAGTGCTGAGATGAACATTGGGGTACAC
>NW_011494897.1:10913826-10914688 GCF_000754665.1 Bison bison bison
TAAAGGCACTGGAGCATTATTGATAAAAACAGCTAAATTAATTTTGATGCATTGCTAGAGGTTGATCTGGGACTAGTGTGATCATCACTATTGATCCCATGAACATTAAGTGTAATTAAGAAATTCTGTAAACCTTTCTGTATTAGTTTGTTAGAACTATCATAAAACAATACCACAGGGTATTGTTAACAATAGATTTATTTTCTCATAGTTCTAGAGGCTAGAAAGTTTAAGGTTAAGATGTAAATTAAGTTTCTTCTGAGACTTCTTTCCTTGACTTGCATATGGCCACTTTTTTTTTTTTTTTCCCACTGTATCCTCATATGGTCTTTTCCCTCTTGTCTCTCTCTCTCTCTTTTTCCCCTCTAATAAGAACACCGGTCATATAGGATTAGAGCCTACCCTAAAAACTTCACTTTAACTTAATCACCTATTTAAAGACCTTATCTCTAAATTAGTTTATATTCTGAGGTACTGGGGATTTGGACTTCAACATATGAATTTTAACAAGGACACAATTCAGCATATAAAAGTTTCTTTGCCTACAAATTTGGTGACTTCGATGACTTGGTCAATTCCTTTATAACACAAACTACCAAAACTCACACAGGAGAAATAAACAGATTATGTGTAAACTATTATAGATTAACTCAATATTTAGTAATTTGCCAAACAAGTGTCTGATCCAAAACTTTAAAGGAAAAGCCATACTAATAATCTACAAGCTTTTCTAGAAAACAATAGCAGAGGAAATTCTTCCTAACTCATTTTAATGGGCCAGCATTACTCTAATCCCCAAATCTCTCTCTCTCTCTCTCTCTCTCTATATATATATATATATATATATATTTTTTTTTTAATT
>NW_011494897.1:10914788-10919772 GCF_000754665.1 Bison bison bison
TACAGGAGTTGCTTGTATATTTTTTAGATTAATTCTTTGTCAGTTGCTTCATTTGCTATTATTTTCTCCCATTCTGAAGGCTGTCTTTTCACCTTGCTTATAGTTTCCTTTGTTGTGCAGAAGCTTTTAATTTTAATTAAATTAAATTATTTTACTTAAATTTAATTTAATATAATTAATCATTTAATTAAATTAAATGGGACAAAGGTCCCATTTGTTTATTTTTGCTTTGATTTCAAATATCCTGGGAGGTGGGTCATAGAGGATCCTGCTGTGATGTATTTCGGAGTGTGTTTTGCCTATGTTCTTCTCTAAGAATTTTATAGTTTATGGTCTTACGTTTAGATCTTTAATCTATTTTGTGTTTATTTTTGTGTATGGTGTTAGAAAGTGTTCTAGTTTCATTCTTTTACAAGTGGTTGACCAGTTTTCCCAGCACCACTTGTTAAAGGGATTATCTTTTCTCCATTGTATATTCTTGCCTCCTTTGTCAAAGATAAGGTGTCCATAGGTGCGTGGATATATGTCTGGGCTTTCTATTTTGTTCCATTGATCTATATTTCTGTCTTTGTGCCAGTACCATACTGTCTTGATGACCGTGGCTCTGTAGTAGATCCTGAAATCAGGCAGGTTGATTCCTCCAATTCCATTCTTCTTTCTCAAGATTGCTTTGGCTATTCGAGGTTTTTTGTATTTCCATACAAATTGTGAAATTATTTGTTCTAGCTCTGTGAAAAATACTGTTGGTAGCTTAATAGGGATTGCATTGAATCTATAGATTGTTTTGGGTAGTATACTCTTTTTCACTATATTGATTCTTCCAATCCATGAACATGGTATATTTCTCCATCTATTAGTGTTCTCTTTGATTTCTTTCACCAGTGTTTTATAGTTTTCTATATATAGGTCTTCTGTTTCTTTAGGTAGATATATTCCTAAGTATTTTATTTTTTTCATTGCAATGGTGAATGGAATTGTAGACCAGCATCTCTCATGAACATAGATTAAAGAATCCTTAATAAAATATCAGCAAATTGAATCCAATAACATATGGAAAAATGATATCCCATGACAAAGTAGAATTTATTCCATGTCCCAAGACTGTTTTATCATTAAAATCAATTAGTTTAAGCCAGCCTATAAGTAGACTCCAAGTGAAAATACCATCTCTTGTCTCTCCTATTCTATCTTATACTGAAAATCCTAGTTTATTAAATAATACAAAATAGAAAGAGAAAGTATGCAAATTGGAAAGGGATAAATAAAACTGTGCTTATTTGGAGATGATATGATTGTCTAGGTGAAAAAAAAAAAAAAAACACACAAATAATCAAAAGGAAAAAAAAAAAAAATTCTGGAACTAATGACCTAGGAGATCACTCCATTTCATATGAAGTAACAAACAAAAGTCAATTGCTCTCTTACCCAGGAATGGACAATTGGGATTTGATACTAAAAGTAAAATACTGTTTATAATAACACTGAGATTAAATATTCAGGTATAAACCTAATAAAATGGGTAGAATATCAACATATGGAGAGCTACAAAAGTTTGATTAAAGAAAGCAAAGAATAGCCAAATAAATGAAGACATATTTTATGTTCATTGATTGAATGCCTCAATATTAAGATGTCAGTTCTTTCACACTTGATTGATATATTTTACAGCTCTATTCATAATTGTCAGAAACTGGAAGCTAGCAAAATAACTTTCAGTAGATGAATAAACAATAATAAATCCATACAATAGAATTAGTATCCTGCAGTAAAAGAAAATGAGTTATCAAACCACAAATGGATATGTTAAATGAAAGATGCTGGTTAGAAAAGGCTATATACTGTACGATTCCATTTATATGATATTCTGGAAAGGCAAAACAATAGAGACAGTGATTGTCTTGAGTGTGGGGAGAGGGAAACAGGGATAAATAAGGGGAAAACAGATTTTCAGGGGAATTAAGTTATTCTGTATGATACTGTTGTCATGGTGAAATGGGGAATTGCATTTGTTAAAACCCGTAGAGTTTATAGCACCTTTAATGTTAGCAAATTAAGAAGAAAAAAAAAAATAGAAATAGGAAGTAGAGAGATCCCAGGAAGCAATGTGGACTGAGACAAGAGTATGTCATTCTATTTACAAATGTATGATCAACCTCAGTGAGAGGGCTGAGGGGGGAGGTCTTGAAAGAAGTAACTTTGGAAATAAGAAACATGTAAGACTGAAGGTAAACGGACTTCACCAAAGCACTGTACTATAGATAAGGGGGGATACTGCTTTAAAAGTCTGATATTTCTAAACATGTGTACTGGAATTGAAAAATGAAGTAAAGGGTAGTATAAAGATAGCGGATAGTAAGACCCTATCTGGCTTCTCTGTTGGAGTAGAAATTTACATAAAATCAGGGGCAAGAGACTTGAATGATTCCTGTGATACTGAACAGATATTAGAGACATCAGTAAGACAGAAATTAGAGTTGAAAACATCAGACAATTAGCATAATATAGATAGAGGTTGCTATGTATATATTTTATGTAAATATATATGGATTAGTGAAGTGAAGTGAAGTCGCTCAGTCGTGTCCAACTCTTTGCGACCCCATGGACTGTAGCCCACTGGGCTCCTCCGTCCATGGGATTCTCCAGGCAAGAATACTGGAGTGGGTTGCCATTTACTTCTCCAGGGGAATCTTCCCGATCCAGGGATCGAACCCAGGTCTCCTGCATTGCAGGCAGATGCTTTAACCTCTGAGCCACCAGGGAAGCCCATATATGGATAAGTATATACATAAAGGTTTATTTGATATGTTTGCTGAGAGGACATAAAGGAAATGACGCTTTAGTAGAACTTGTTTAATTTAGCCTGCAGATCTTGTTTTCGAATATTATTTTTTAATTAATTGATCCATAGCTCCTTGGATAAATAACTGATTCTAGGATAATGCCTAAAAATATACAAAATGAAACTGAACAGCTTGTAGTGCCAGAAAATAAGGAAATTCTCAAAAGTATTAAACACACATATACACACAAACACATCAACACTGATGGAAGCACATCAAAGGGGCACAAGAGCCAAGTAAAAGAGCTTCAAATTGTCAGTAATGACACAGAGTAAGAAACTAAATTAGGGTAGTACTGGATTGCTGTCCAAAACAAATATTATATTTTAATGCATATATGTAGAATCTATAAAAATCATAGAGATGAACAGGGCAGAAATAGATGCACAAATACAGAGAATGGACATGTAGACATGGGTTGGGGGGGAGGGGGGAGATTAACTGGAAGGATGGGATTGGCATATACACACTACCATGTGTAGTATAGATAAGTAGTGGGAACCTGCTGTATAACACAGGGGATTCAGCTTGGTGTTCTGTGATTACCTAGATGGGGAGGATGAGGGGAGTGGTGGGAGGGAGATCCAAGAGGGAGGGAATATACAAACACACAGAGCCAATTCACTTGGTTGTACAGCAGAAACTAACACAACATTGTAAATCAACTATACCCAAATAAAAAGCATAATATACAAACCATGAATCTATACTGATATAAATAAACTATTCTGCAAATAAACATATGAGAGAAAAGAAACAAATCTGCCATGCAGAAGAATTCTACATTCTTTATGTAGGCTCTCTATCATCAGGAGGGAGAGATCATTGCCCACTTTTAAGTGTGAGATAAATACAGTGACTTCCTTCCTAAGTGTAGAATGGAAAGAAAAAGGAAGTAAGGGTAACTTTACAGTAGAAAGTCCCTAAGCACTCCCTAAGTCAGGTGATCAAGGTCAACATCAATAGTCAGTAATCATGATCAGTGCAATGAAAAAGGCACTGTACCTCTCCAGTCTTCCTATCGCCAAAGATAATTGCAATCTAATCATGAGGAAAGCATCAAATCACAGTAGAGATCTACACTACAAAATGGCAACCATCACAGAATGGTCAGAATGGCCACCATCAAAATGTCTACCAAAAAAAAAAAAAATGCTGAAGGGAATGTGGAGAAAATGGAACCCTTCTACACTGTTGGTGGGAATGTAAACTGATGCAGTCACTATGGAGAACAGAATGGAAGTTCCTTAAAAAACTAAAAATAGAGCTACTATATGACCCAGAAATCCCACTCCTGAGCATATACTCAGAGTAAACCAGGATTCCAAAAGATATATGCACCTCAATGTTCACTGCAGCACTATTTACAATAGCCAGGAAATAGAAACAAACTAAGTGTCCATTGACAGAGCAGTGGATAAAGGACTTGTGACACATATACACAATGGAGTATGACTCAGCCATAAAAAAGGAATGAAACTGAGCCATTTCTAGAGATGTAGGTGAACCTAGAAACTGTCATACAGAGTGAAGTAATGCAGAAAGAGGAAATATCATATATTAACACGTATGTGTGGAATCTAGAAAACTAGTACAGATGCATCTGTTTGCTAAGCAGCAATCAAGACACAGAGGTAGAGAAAAATATATGCATACCAAGGTGGGGAGGGAGGGTGGAATGAATTGGGAGGTTGGGAATGGCATATATACACTATTATGTATAAAATATATAGCTAATGACAACCTACTGTATAGCACATGGAACTCTACTCAACACTGTAGTGACCTAAATGGGAAAGAAATCCAAATATATAGGCTTCCCAAGTGACTCAGTGGTAAAGAATCAGCCTGTCAAGCATGAGATACATGTTTGATCCCTGAGTCAGGAAGATCCCCTGGAGAAGGAAATGGCAATCTACTCCAGTATTCCTGCTTGGGAAATCCCATGAACAGAGGAGCCTGGCTATAGGCCAGGCTATAGTCAGGCTATATAGTCAGGACTACAGGCAGGTTATAATCCATGGGGTCACAAAGAGCAGGACACGACTTAGCTACTAAACAACAACATATATCTGTATGTGTATAGTCGATTCACTTTGCTGAACAGCAGAACTAAACAACTTTGTAAAGCAACTCTACTCCAA
>NW_011494897.1:10919872-10920700 GCF_000754665.1 Bison bison bison
CAATTACATATATATATATATATATATATATATATATCTGAGAGATGTCTGAGGTGGTGTTGTCAAAGGATGCAAACTTCTAGTATGGTGAATAAATTCAGGGGCTCTGATGTACAGCATGGTGACTATAGTTAAAAGTATACTTGAAAGCTGTTAAGAGAATTCACCTTAAATGTTTTTACCACCACAACAAAAAAGGTGATGGTGTGGAGTGAAGGATGTGTTTATGAACCTTATTGTGGTAATCCCTTCACAATATATACATGTATCAAATCATCATATTGTACACCTTAAAGTTAATAGAATATTATATGTCAGTTATCTCCCAACATAGCTAGAAAAACAAAGAAAATAAGTCTGAGAAAATTACACAGACAGCAGAAACCCAGGGAGACAAAACAACTAAATGGAATGTTATCTCCTAAGTGGAATTTTGAAACAAATCAACAAAAAAGAATATTAGAAAAACTGAAAAAACCTGAATGAGCTACAGACTTTAGTTGAGAAGCAGAGTACATCATGAGAAATGCTGGACTGGAAGAAACACAAGCTGGAATCAAGATTGCCAGGAGATATATCAATAACCTCAGATATGCCAATGACACCACCCTTATGGCAGAAAGTGAAGAGGAACTAAAAAGCCTCTTGATGAAAGTGAAAGTGGAGAGTGAAAAAGTTGGCTTAAAGCTCAACATTCAGAATACGAAGATCATGGCATCCGGTCCCATCACTTCATGGGAAATAGATGGGAAAACAGTGGAAATAGTGTCAGACTTTATTTTTGGGGGCTCCAAAATCACTGCAGATGGTGATTGCAGCCATGAAATT
>NW_011494897.1:10920800-10923633 GCF_000754665.1 Bison bison bison
GCTAAGCACCGAAGAATTGATGCTTTTGAACGGTGGTGTTGGAGAAGACTCTTGAGAGTCCCTTGGACTGCAAGGAAATCCAACCAGTCCATTCTGAAGGAGATTAGCCCTGGGATTTCTTTGGAGGGAATGATGCTGAAGCTGAAACTCCAGTACTTTGGCCACCTGATGCGAAGAGTTGACTCGTTGGAAAAGACTCTGATGCTGGGAGGGGTTGAGGGCAGGAGGAGAAAGGGACGGCAGAGGATAAGATGGCTGGATGGCATCACTGACTCGATGGACGTGGGTCTGGGTGAACTCTGGAAGTTGGTGATGGACAGGGAGGCCTGGCGTGCTGCGATTCATGGGGTCGTGAAGAGTCGGACATGACTGAGCGACTGAACGGAACTGAATGTATGAATATAATTTCAACACTTGTAATAAATGACTATGCTAATGTAGAGATTAATAAGAATGGAAATTGAGGAATAGTTACATGGGAAATCTATTATCTTCTATATTGTTCTATTAATCTGAAACTTTTCTAAGATATACATCTGTAAAAGAATTAAATGACATTACAATAACCCACAAAGTCCCTGTAATACTGACCCAAATGCTGGTGTTTAGCTCAAGTCCTTAGCTCTTCATGTCTCTGCTCAAAAATATCCTCATAAGAGAGAAACTCCCATGATATCACAAGAAAAATAAAATACTTTCCTCAGTTCCTTCTCTAGAAATCCCAATCATTCTTGCCCAATTTTATTATCTTTTATAGAATTTATCAGTATTTGACATGTTATATATTTGCAGGCTTATTTATTTAAAGTCTGTTTCCTACTAGCATATAAGCAGATGTGGGGAGTTTAACTATTTTATTCACTGTTGTATGTCCAGAATTTAAGAGGATGTAGTCAATGGCTGGCGTTTGATATATGAATGAATGCAACATGCACTAGGCTGATAAATACTTATAGAATCTCTATAAATATATGTTATTAAATTAGGTATATATATTTAACTACTACATTTTAGTAAAACTTCCTTTTTGCTCACCCTAAATTTCTGTGGATTTTGCAGAGTTTAAGTTTACATTTTATATCTATACAATACTTTATAATACTTCCATTATGACAGCTGCACTAGGCATAATGCTGTTTGCAGCACTGTGTGAATTGCAATCTGGAATAGATAATGTTTAAACCTCTGTCTGAACTGTAATATATAATTTAGCAATGTAGTAAAAAATGTGCATGAACTTGGCATTAAAAATGACAATAAAACATTATTACCAAGCAGACTTCTGGAATACTTCTTGGAGACTTGAGTGTGTACTAGAAAGGAAATGCCTTACTAGTACTCAGTTCATGAACTTTACTACAAAAAAAATTGACAATTGGGCTACATCACGGTGTCACAATTTGGATGCCATATGAAAAACCTGGAGTATGTAAGATATGAGAAATAAAATACTAAATATGCTTTCTGTTGAGTATTCAAATCTGTTTTAAACACAAAATGAATCTATAAAATTCCATATTAATTTTCTTCCAACTGTATAAGCTTGAGGAAATGCTATGCTGTATATTGGATATGCTGAAATTAGTCATAGCAGAGACAAAGATGTAAAACAAGTGATCTGGAAACACCCATTATTGGCAGATATCTTTAAACAATGAAAATTAAGATACATATAATTTTTCAAGTATTATAACTAACACTGAATCCTTGCAGCTAAGATATTCACAACACAAGTTTTTTAAAAAGCTCATTAGGCTGAACATCCATTAATATATTCACAACCACCTGACATTTCTAGACTCATACACTTGTCATTGTTATAGTTCATTGTTCTAAGATTTCAGAAGTTTTGACCTTTAGGTTTGGGAAATTCTAGGTGTTCTATATTGCCAATGCATTGACAATAATTTATTAAGCCTTAGTTAGAAAATAATAAATTGTTCACTGGATAAATATTACTACTATTCAAGAAATATTGACAGAATATCTACTATACTTGTTTTAAGGAAATATTATTCATCAAGAAATAGCCATTGAAAATCTACTCTATTAAAGGAAATCTCACAAATCCAAAATTTAGAGAAGCAATACCAGACTACCTTATCTGCCTCTTGAGAAATCTGTATGCAGGTCAACAAGCGAGAGTTAGAACCAGACATGGTACAATGGACTGGTTCAAAATTGGAGAGGAGTACTTCAAAGCAGTCTATTGTCATCCTGCTTACTTATGCAGAGTACATCATGCAGAATGCTGGACTAGATGAAGCAAAAGCCAGAATCAAGAAAAAGCATGTTCATGGATCAGAAGAATTAATATAGTGAAAATGAGTATACTACCCAAAGCAATCTATAGATTCAATGCAATCCCTATCAAGATACCATCGGTATTTTTCACAGAGCTAGAACAAATGATTTCACAATTTGTATGGAAATACAAAAAACCTCAAATAGCCAAAGCAATCTTGAGAAAGAAGAATGGAATTGGAGCAATCAACCTGCCTGACTTCAGGATCTACTACAAAGCCACAGTCATCAAGACAGTATGGTACTGGCACAAAGACAGAAATATAGATCAATGGAACAAAATAGAAAGCCCAGAGATAAACCCACGCACCTATAGACAATCTCTTTAACAAGTGGTGCTGGGAAAACTGGTCAACCACTTGTAAAAGAATGAAGCTAGAACACTTTCTAACACCATACACAAAAATAAACTCAAAATGGATTAAAGATCTAAACATAAGACCAGAAACTATAAAACTCTTAGAGGAGAACGTAGGCAAAACACTCTCTGACATACATCACAGCAGGATCCTCTATGACCCACCTCCCA
>NW_011494897.1:10923733-10928096 GCF_000754665.1 Bison bison bison
AAGACAGCCTTCAGAATGGGAGAAAATAATAGCAAATGAAGCAACTGACAAACAACGAATCTCAAAAATATACAAGCCACTCCTGCAGCTCAGTTCCAGAAAAATAAACGACCCAATCAAAAAATGGGACAAAGAACTAAATAGACATCTCTCCAAAGGAGACATACAGATGGCTAACAAACACATGAAAAGATGTTCAACATCACTCATTATCAGAGAAATGCAAATAAAAACCACAATGAGGTACCATATCATGCCAGTCAGAATGGCTGTGATCCAAAAGTCTACAAGCAATAAACGCTGGAGAGGGTGTGGAGAAAAGGGAACCCTCTTACACTGTTGGTGGAATGCAAACTAGTACAGCCACTATGGAGAACAGTGTGGAGATTCCTTAAAAAACTGGAACTAGAACTTCCATATGACCCAGCAATCCCACTGCTGGGCATACACACTGAGGAAACCAGAATTGAAAGAGACACATGTACCCCAATGTTCATTGTAGCACTGTTTATAATAGCCAGGACATGGAAGCAACCTAGATGTCCATCAGCAGACGAATGGATAAGAAAGCAGTGGTACATATACACAATGGAGTATTACTCAGCCATTAAAAAGAATACATTTGAATCAGTTCTAATGAGGTGGATGAAAACGGAGCCTATTATACAGAGTGAAGTAAGCCAGAAAGAAAAACACCAATACAGTATACTAACGCATATATATGGAATTTAGAAAGATGGTAACGACAACCCTGTATGCGAAACAGCAAAAGAGACACAGATGTATAGAACAGTCTTCTGGACTGTGTGGGAGAGGGAGGAGGGGATGATTTGGGAGAATGGCATTAAAACATGTATAATATAATATTAGAAACGAATCGCCAGTCCAGGTTCAATGCAAGATACAAGGTGCTCAGGGCTGGTGCACTGGGATGACCCAGAGGGATGGTATGGGGAGGGAGGTGGGAGGGGGGTTCAGGATGGGGAACACGTGTACACCAGTGGTGGATACATGTTGATGTATGGCAAAACCAATACAATATTGTAAAGTAAATAATAATAATAAATAAAAATAAATAAATAAATAAATATTTGTTATTAAAAAAAAAAGCTTGGAGAATATCAATAATCTCATATATCCAGATAACACCACCCTTATGGTAAAAAGCATAGAGGAATTAAAGAGCTTTTTGATGAAGGTAAAAGAGAAGAGTGAAAAAGCTGGCTTGAAACTCAACATTCAGAAAACTAAGATCATGGCATCTGGTCCTTTCACTTCATGGCAAATGGATGGGGAAGTGATGGAAACAGTGACAGACTTTATTTTCTTGGGCTCCAAAATCACTGCAGATGGTGACTGCAGCCACAAAATTAAAAGATGCTTGCTCCTTGGAAGAAAAGCTATGACAAACCTAGACAGAGTATTAAAAATGCAGAGATATTACTTTGGCAACAAAGGTCCATATAGTCAAAGCTATGGTTTTTGCAATAGTCATATATGGATGTGAGAGTTGGATCATAAAGAAGACTGAGTACTGAAGGATTGAACTGTAGTGTTGGAGAAGATTCTTGAGAGTCCCATGGACTGCAAGGAGATCAAACCAGTCAATCCTAAAGGAAATCAGTCCTGAATATTCATTGGAAGGACTGATTTTGAAGCTGAAGCTCTAATATTTTGGCCACCTGATGAAAAGAGCTGACTCATTAGAAAAGACCCTGATTCTGGGAGAGATTGAAGGCATGAGGATAAGGGCACAATAGAGGACAAGATGGTTGGATGGCATCACCGACTCAACAGACATGAGTTTGAGAGATCTGGGAGATGGTGAAAGGCAGGGAAGCTGGCATGCTGCAGTCCATGGGATTGCAAAGAGTCAGACATGAGCAACTGAACAACAACAACAAAATAGGGAAGATAAGTTTCATAAGTAAATATGTATAATAAACAAGAACAGCATGAGCTGTATCACTATTTTTGTATATTTATAATAAAGAAATGAGTGTAATTCCACAGAAGATAGTTAATAAACCTGAATTTCTGGCAACAATTACTAACCCAAGACTTAGAGATACCACCAAAAAAAGAATGAACTATATAAAACTGCAGTAAAAACAGATTAAGAAAATTTTTAGATAGAAAAAACTTAGAAAACAGACAATGAAATAAAAGATCAAGAAGGAAGAGAAACAAAATTTATTGAAGAGAAAGCTTTTCTCTTTATTTTATATTACCTTGGGTTATCAATACTCACTGAAACCATACTCACAGAAAACTAGTCAATCTAATCACACTAGCACCACAGCCTTGTCTAACTCAATGAAACTAAGCCATGCCCATGGGGCAACCCAAGACGGGCGGGTCATGGTGGAGAAATCTGACAGAATGTGGTCCACTGGAAAAGGGAATGGCAAACCACTTCAGTATTCTTGCCTTGAGAACCCCATGGACAGTATGAAAAGGTTAAATGATAGGATACTGAAAGAGGAACTCCCCAGGTCAATCGGAGCCCAATATGCTACTGGAGACAAGTGGAGAAATAACTCCAGAAAGAATGAAGGGATGGAGCCAAAGCAAAAAGAATACCCAGCTGTGGATATGACTGGTTATAGAAGCAAGGTCCGATGCTGTAAAGAGCAATATTGCATAGGAACCTGGAATGTCAGGTCCATGAATCAAGGCAAATTGGAAGTGGTCAAACAAGAGATGGCAAGAGTGAACATTGACATTCTAGAAATCAGCGAACTGAAGTGGACTGGAATGGGTGAATTTAACTCAGATGACCATTATATCTACTACTGTGGGTAAGAATCCCTCAGAAGAAATGGAGTAGCCATCATGGTCAACAAAAGAGTCCAAAATGCAGTACTTGGATGCAATCTCAAAAACGACAGAATGGTCTCTGTTCGTTTCCAAGGCAAACCATTCAATATCACAGTAATCCAAGTCTATGTCCCAACCATTAACGCTGAAGAAGCTGAAGTTGAACAGTTCTATGAAGACCTACAAGACCTTTTAGAACTAACACACAAGAAAGATGTCCTTTTCATTATAGGGGACTGGAATGCAAAAGTAGGAAGTCAAGAAACACCTGGAGTAACAGGTAAATTTGGCCTTAGAATACAGAATGAAGCAGGGCAAAGACTAATAGAGTTTTGCCAAGAAAATGCACTGATCATAACAAACACCCTCTTCCAACAACACAAGCGAAGACTCTACACATGGACATCACCAGATGGTCAACACCGAAATCAGATTGATTATGTTCTTTGCAGCCAAAGATGAATAAGCTCTATACAGTCAACAAAAACAAGACCGGGAGCTGACTGTGGCTCAAATCATGAACTCCTTATTACCAAATTCAGACTTAAATTGAAGAAAGTAGGGAAAATCACTAGACCATTCAGGTATGACCTAAATCAAATCCCTTATGATTATACAGTGGAAGTGAGAAATAGATTTAAGGGCCTAGATCTGATAGATAGAGTGCCTGATGAACTATGGAATGAGGTTCATGACATTGTACAAGAGACAGGGATCAAGACCATCCCCATGGAAAATAAATGCAGAAAAGCAAATGGCTGTCTGGGGAGGCCTTACAAATAGCTGTGAAAAGAAGAGAAGTGAAAAGCAAAGGAGAAAAGGCAAAAATATAAGCATCTGAATGCAGAGTTCCAAAGAATGGCAAGAAGAGATAGGAAAGCCTTCCTCGGTGATCAATGCAAAGAAATAGAGGAAAACAACAGAATGGGAAAGACAAGATCTTTTCAAGAAAATTAGAGATACCAAGGGAACATTTCTTGCAAAGATGGGCTCAATAAAGGACAGAAATGGTATGGACCTAACAGAAGCAGAAGATATTAAGAAGAGGTGGCAAGAATACACAGAAAAACTGTACAAAAAAGATCTTCATGACCCAGATAATCACAATGGTGTGATCACTGATCTAGAGCCAGACATCCTGGAATATGAAGTCCAGTGGCCTTAGAAAGCATCACTATGAACAAAGCTAGTGGAAGTGATGGAATTCCAGTTGAGCTATTTCAAATCCTGAAAGATGATGCTGTTAAAGTGGTGCACTCAACACACCAGCAAATTTGGAAAACTCAGCAGTGGCCACAGGACTGGAAAAGGTCAGTTTTCATTCCAATACCAAAGAAAGGCAATGCCAAAGAATGCTCAAGCTACTGCACAATTGCACTCATCTCACATGCTAGTAAAGTAATGCTAAAAATTCTCCAAGCCAGGCTTCAGCAATACATGAACAGTTAACTTCCTGATGTTCAAGCTGGTTTTAGAAAAGGCAGAGGAACCAGAGATCAAATTGCCAACATCCACTGGATCATGGAAAAAGCAAGAGAATTCC
>NW_011494897.1:10928196-10946376 GCF_000754665.1 Bison bison bison
GAGATGAGAAACGCTGGACTGGAAGAAACAGAAGCTGGAATCAAGATTGCCGGGAGAAATATCAATAACCTCAGATATGCCAATGACACCACCCTTATGGCAGAAAGTGAAGAGGAACTAAAATGCCTGTTGATGAAAGTGAAAGTGGAGAGTGACAAAGTGGGCTTAAAGCTCAGCAATCAGAAAACTAAGATCATGGCATCTGGTCCCATCACTTCATGGAAAATAGATGGGGAAACAGTGGAAACAGTGTCAGACTTTATTTTTCTGGGCTCCAAAATCACTGCAGATGGTGATTGCAGCCATGAAATTAAAAGACGCTTACTCCTTGGAAGGAAAGTTATGACCAACCTAGATAGCATATTCAAAAGCAGAGACATTACTTTGCCAACAAAGGTTCATCTAGTCAAGGCTATGGTTTTTCCTGTGGTCATGTATGGATGTGAGAGTTAGACTGTAAAGAAGGCTGAGCACTGAAGAATTGATGCTTTTGAACTGTGGTGTTGGAGAAGAGTCTTGAGAGTCCCTTGGACTGCAAGGAGATCCAACCAGTCCATTCTGAAGGAGATCAGCCCTGGGATTTCTTTGGAGGGAATGATGCTAAAGCTGAAACTCCAGTACTTTGGCCACCTCATGTGAAGATCTGACTCATTGGAAAAGACTCTGATGCTGGGAGGGCTTGGGGGCAAGAGGAAAAGGGGACGGCAGAGGATGAGACGGCTGGATGGCATCACTGACTCGATGGATGTGAGTCTGTGTGAACTCCGGGAGTTGGTGATGGACAGGGAGGCCTGGTGTGCTGCGATTCATGGGGTCACAAAGAGTCGGACACGACGGAGTGACTGAACTGATCTGGGTTATCAAGACCTGTCCTACCAGGACTATGAATCTATCATCTGGTAGTTTTAAAGTATGCCCCCAATTTTCTTAATGCTCCTAGCTTCAAAAGGCAGAGTCTTAATTTCTTTCATCTTAAGTATGACTGACTAGTGGTTGACTTAAGACAATCACAGTAGCTTAGAAATGATGATGTTCTACTTTAGAAACGAAGTCACAAAAAGTACTTAGACTTCCTCTGGGATTTCTGGCTCTGGGGAAGTTAATTTTCATGGTGTGAAGACAGTCAAGTGGCCTTTAATCTTTCCCTGCACCAGGGTGTTTTCAAATGAGTCAGTTCTTCACATCAGGTGGCCAACGTATTGGAGCTTCAGCTTCAGCACCAGTCCTTCCAATGAATATTCAGGATTGATTTCCTTTAGGATTGACTGGTTTGACCTCCTTGCATTCAAAGGGACTCTCAAGAGTCTTTTCCAACATCACAGTTCAAAAGCATCAATTTTTTAGTTTTCTCTTATAACAAAATTACTATCAACATATATTACCAATCAGTTTTGGAAAGTCCAAGTCCTTGAAGCACAGGTTTTTTCAGACTCAGAGAATCATGTATCAATTCTCCAATGGTATTTTTCACAGAATTAGAGAAATATTTTCATAATCTTTATGGAAACAAAAAATATCCCAAATAGCCAAAGCAATCTTGAGAAAGAAGCTGAAGGAAATAGGCTCCCTGACTTCAGACAAAGCTACAGTAATCAAGACAGTATGGTACTGGCACAAAATGAGAAACATAGATCAATGGAACAAGATAGAAAGCCCAGAGATAAACCTACCCGCCTATGGTCACCTAATCTATGACAAAGGAGATAAGAATATACAATGGAAAAAAGACAGTCTCTTAATGAAGTGGTGCTGGGAAAACTGGACAGCTACATGTAATAGAATGAAATTAGAACAGTCCATAAACCACAGACAAAAATAAACTCAAAATGGATTAAAGACCTAAAAGTAAGGGCAGACACTATAAAAATCTTAGAGAAAAGCATAGGGAAAAACACTCTGACATAAATCACAAATTTTTTGATCCACCTCCTAGAGTAATGAAAAAAATAAAATAAAATAAAATAAACAAATGGGACTGGCTTAAAAGGTTTTGCACAGCAAAGGAAACCATAAACAGATGAAAAGACAGCCCTCAAAATGAGAAAATATCTGCAAATGCAGCAATTCACAATGAATTAATATCCAAAATATATGAACAACTCATGCAGTATCAAAATAAGAGTGAAGTAAGCCAGAAAGAAAAACATCAATACAGTATTCCATATATATGGAATTTAGAAAGATGGTAATGATAATCCTGTATGCAAGACAGCAAAAGAGACACAGATGTATAGAACTGTTTTTTGGACTCTGTGGGAGAGGGCAAGGGTGGGATGGTTTGGGAGAATGGCATTGAAACATGTATATTATCATATGTAAAATGAGTCACCAGTCCAGTTTCGATGCAGGATACAGGGTGCTCAGGGCTGGTGCACTGGGATGACCCAGAGGGATGGGATGGGGAGGGAGGTGGGAGGGGGGTTCAGAATGGGGAACACATGTACACCCGTGGTGGATTCATGTCAATGTATGGCAAATCCAATACAATATTGTAAAGTAATTAGGCTCCACTTAAAATAAATAAATCTATATTTGAAAAATAAATGAATAAAATAAAAATCTCTAGAATTCCATAAAATATGTGTGTGTGTGTGTGTGTGTGTGTATATATATATATATATATATATATAAACAATCCAATCAAAAAATGGGCAGAAGACCTAAACAGACATTTGGTTTCCATAGAAGATCCACAAATGGCTAATAAAGACATGAAACGATGTCCCACACTACTAACTACTAGAGAAATGCAAGTCAAAAGTACAAAGGGATATCACCTCATACCTGTCAGAATCAGTCAATCGGTCAGTTCAGTTGCTCATTTGTGTCTGACTCAGTGACCCCACGAACTACAGTACACCAGGCCTCCCTGTCAATCATCAACTCCCAGAGTTTTCCCAAACTCATGTCCTTTGAGTCCGTGATGCCATCCAACCTTCTCATCTTCTCTTATCTGCTTCTCCTCCTGCCCTCAGTCTTTCCCTGCAACAGGGTCTTTTCAAATGAGTCAGCTCTTCACATCAGGTGGCCAAAGTATTGGAGTTTCAGCTTCAAAATCAGTCCTTCCAATGAAAACTTAGGACTGATCTCCTCTAGGATGGACTGGTTGGATCTCCTTGCTGTCCAAGGGGCTCTCTAGAGTCTTCTCCCACACCACAGTTCAAAAGCATCTATTCTTTGGCATTCAGCTTTCTTTACAGTCCAACTCTCACATATATACATGACTCCTGGAAAAACCATAGCTTTGACTAGACGAACCTTTGTTGGCAAAGTAATGTCTCTGCTTTTTAATATGCTGTCTAGGTTGGTCATTACTTTTCTTCCAAGGAGTAAGTGTCTTTTAATTTCATGGCTGTAGTCACCATCTGCAGTGATTTTTAAGCTCCCCCAAATAAAGTCTCTCACTGTTTCCAGTGTTTCCCCATTTATTTGCCATGAAGTGATGGGACCAGATGCCATAATCTTAGTTTTCTGAATGTTGAGTTTTAAGCTAAATTTTTCACTTTCCACTTTCACTTTAATCAAGAGGCTCTTTAGTTCTTCTTCACTTTCTGTCATAAAGGGGGTATCATCTGCATATCTGACGTTATTGATATTTCTCCTGGCAATCTTGATCCCAGCTTGTGCTTCATTCAGCCCAGCGTTTCTCATGATATACTCTGCATATAAGTTAAATAAGCACAGTGACGATATATAGCCCAGATATACTCTTTTTCCTATTTGGAACTAGTCTGTTTTTCCATGTCCAGTTCTAACTGTTGCTTCCTGACCTGCATACAGATTTCTCAAGAGGCAGGTCAGGTAGTCTGGTATTCCCATCTGTTTCAGAATTTTCCAGTTTATTGTAATCCACACAGTCAAAGCCTTTGGCATAGTCAATAAATCAGAAATAGATGTATTTCTGGAACTCTCTTGCTTTTTCGATGATCCCACTGATGTTGGCAATTTGATCTCTGGTTCCTCTGCCTTTTCTAAATCCATCTTGACTATATGGAAGTTCATGGTTCACATATTGTTGAAACCTGGCTTCGAGAATTTTGACCATTATTTTACTAGCGTGTGAGATGAGTGCAATTGTGCAGTAATTTGAGCATTCTTTGGCATTGCCTTCCTTTGGGATTGGAATGAAAACTGACCTTTCTAGTCCTGTGGCCACTGCTGAGTTTTCCACATTTGCTGGCATATTGAGTGCAGCACTTTCACAGCATCATCTTTTAGGATTTGAAATAGCTCAACTGGAATTCCATCACCTCCAGTAGATTTGTTCATAGTGAGGCTTCCTAAGGCCCACTGGACTTCACATTCCAGAATGTCTGGCTATAGGTGAGTGATCACACCATCATGATTATCTGGGTCATGAAGATCTTTTTTGTACAGTTCTTCTGTGTATTATTGCCACCTCTTCTTAATATCTTCTACTTCTGTTAGGTCCCTACTATTTCTGTCCTTTATTGAGCCCATCTTTGCATGAAATGTTCCCTTGGGATCTCTAATTTTCCTGAAGAGATCTCTAGTCTTTCCGATTCTATTATTTTCCTCTATTTCTTTGCATTGATCACTGAGGAAGGCTTTCTTGTCTCTTCTTGCTATTCTTTGGAACTCTGCATTCAGATGCTTATATCTTTCTTTTTCTCCTTTACTTTTCACTTCTCTTCTTTTCACAGCTATTTGTAAGGCTTCCCTAGATAGCCATTTTGCTTTTTTGCATTTCTTTTTCTTGAGGATGGTATTGCTCCCTGTCTCCTGTACAATGTCATGAATCTCCATCCATAGTTCATCAGGCACTCTATCAGATCTAGTCCCTTTAATCTATTTGTCACTTCCACTGTATAATCATAAGGGATTTGATTTAGGTCATACCTGAATGGTTTAGTTGTTTTCCCCACTTTCTTCAATTTAAGTCTGAATTTGGCAATAAGGAGTTCTTGTTCTGAGCCACAGTCAGCTCCTGGTCTTGTTTTTGCTGACTGTATAGAGCTTCTCCATCTTTGGCTGCAAAGAATTTAATCAATATGATATCAGTGTTGACCATCTGGTGATGTCCATGTGTAGAGTCTTCTCTTGGGTTATTGGAAGAGGGTGTTTGCTATGACCAGTGTGTTCTCTTGGCAAAATTCTATTAGCCTTTGCCCTGCTTCATTCTGTACTCCAAGGTGAAATTTACTTGTTACTCCAGGTGTTTCTTGACTTCCTACTTTTGCATTCCAGTCCCCTATAACGAAAAGGCAATATTTTTTGTGTGTTAGTTCTAGAAGGTCTTGTAGGTCTTCAAAGAATCATTCAACTTCAGTTTCTTCAGAGTTACTGGTTGAGTCATTGACTTGGATTACCATGATATTGAATGGTTTTACTTGGAAACAAACAGTGATCATTGTGTCGTTTTTGAGACTGCATCCAAGTACTGCATTTTGGACTCTTCTAAGGTATTACTACCCACAGTAGTAGATATAACGGTCATCTGAGTTAAATTCACCCATTCCAGTCCATTTTAGTTCGCCGATTCCTAGAATGTCGACGTTCACTCTTGCCATCTCCTGTTTGACCACTTCCAATTTGCCTTGGTTCCTGGACCTAACATATCAGGTTCTTATGCAATATTGCTCTTTACAGCATCGGACCTTACTTCTATCACCAGTCACATCCAGCAAGCGGCAAGCAGTTGAGAGGAGATACCCCAGGTTTAAGGTAAGGGAAACTCCTGTAAAACAGTAGGCACTGAGAGAGGGCATCAAAGGGCAAGCAGACTGAAACCACAATCACAGAAAACTAGCCAATCTGATCACATGGACCACAGGCTTGTCTAACTCAATGAAACTAAGCCATGCCATATAGGGCCACCCAAGATGGACTGGTCATGGTGGAGAGTTCTGACAAACTGTGGTCCACTGGAGAAGGAAATGGCAAACCACTTCAGTATTCTTGCCTTGAGAACCCCATGAACATTATTAAAAGGCAAAATGATAGGACACTGAAAGATGAACTCCCTAGGTTGGTAGGTGCCCGATATGCTACTGGAGATCAGTGGAGAAATAACTCCAGGAAGAATGAAGGGATGGAGCCAAAGCTAAAACAACACTCAGTTGTGGATGTGACTGGTTCATAGAAGCAAAATCCGATGCTGTAAAAAGCAGTATTACATAGGAACCTGTTAGAATGGCCATCATCAAAAAATCAACGAACATTAAATGCTGGAGCAGGTGTGGAAAAAAGGGGACCCTCTTGCACTAGTGGAGGGAGTGTAAATTGATACAGCCACTGTGGAAAACAGAATGGAAGTTCCTTTAAAAGCTGAAAATCGAACTACTATATGACCTAGCAATTCCACTCCTGGGCATATAGCCAGAGAAAATCATAATTCCAAAATAAACATACATCCCAATATTCATTGCAGCACTATTTACAATAGCTAGGACATGAAAGCAATGTGAATGTCAATAGATGAATGGATAAAGAAGATATAGTACATATATACAATGGAATATTACTCAACCATAGAAAGGAACAAAATTGTGCCATTTGCAAAGATGCGGATGGATCTAGAGACCATCATACTGAGTGAAGTAAGTCAGAAAAACAAATACATATTAATGCATATATGTGTAACCTAGACAAATGGTATAGATTATCTTTATTGCAAAGCAGAAATACAGACTGAGACATAGAGAACAGGTATATGAATACCAAGGGGGAAGGGAGAGGTGGGATGAGTTGAGAGATTGGTTTTGACATATATACACTACTCATACTATGCATACAATAGATTACTAGTGAGAATCTACTGTGTAGCACAGAGAACTTTACTCCATGTTCTAGGGTGACCGAAATGGGAAGGAAATCCAAAAAAGAGGGGATATATGTATGTGTGTGGTTCATTCACTTTGCTGTACAGCAGAAAGAAAAACAACATTGTAAAGCAATTATGTTGTTGTGGGTGTCAGTCACTCAGTTGTGTTTGATTCTTTGTGACCACATGGACTGTAACCCACCAGGCTCCTCAGTCCATGGAATTCTCCAGGCAAGTATATTAGAGTGGGTTGCTATTCTCTATAAAATTTTTTTAAAAAATTGGAAAGCTTCATTCTGACCATTAAGTTGTTCAATATAAGCTAGTCCAGTGATTTGTTCTTCTGCCCTAGCCCTCTGAAATAGATTTTTGAAACAAATCTAGAGAGTAGAAGTAGGTAAAACTATAATCTGAGTTGGTTGCCTGGAGTGGAAGCTAAAGCCATTTGATATAAATTTGGAGTTAGTTGTAGAATAATTATTTTTATAATGATATGTTTATTTTTCTTGGATGAAGAGCTTTTAGGAACTGCAGTTCCTGGGAAGGTCCTGCTGATGTGTAGACTCTGTATCAGTCTCTGGGCCATGCAATTGGAAGATGCCCCAATACCTCTCATCAAGTTTCAGTGGGAATTCCAAGGCAATTTGTCTCCTGTGAAGACACATTTACAAGAACACCTGGCTGGCCCAAGAGATGACTTTTTGGAAACTAAACATGTTCATTTCTTTAAGAACTTTATCTTTGAGTCTTACACTAAAAATGGAAAAATAAGATAATGAAGAGACACCATTTGTAATAAAGAATCTGACTCCAGTTTTCAAACCGAGACTGCTGACAGCTTCTAAGTCTCACTCCTGTCTCTTTTCTGCCTGTGTGCTCTCATCTTTGCCACTAGTGGGAGATTTAAATCACACAAGCCTCTGACCACAGACAGATTCCAGTTGCATCCACTAATCACGATAAAAATTTGTCAGTCTTTTTTTCCCCTGTCTTCTCAAGCTACCTTTGGACCAGTTTGGTAAGACTGCTTTGTTGTTTCTGGAAAACCTTAATTTGTCAGTGATATATCTTCCATGCTGTCTTGGTGTATGTGACATATTGAGGTTCAATCTGAACCAAATTTTGGATGCGGGTCCATCCTGTCCCTGTGGGGTGGTCACAGTGATAATGTCAGTAAAAAAGTAGATTTTCATCAAGGATATAATCTTCAAATTTAACCAGATCATTAATGAATTTCAAGTTGGGATTTATAATTTGTAGAATGACTGATGAAATCAGAGCTCATATCTGATTGGCCTCACAGCTTCAACACAGGGAGATCTTCATATTTAGGTCAAGTGTCCTTTAGGGGATTACATTGTTTCTGAACAGTGGCAATAGTTTCTCTATTTGATTTAACTGGAAACACTAAGAGAATGATTGCCCATTCTCCCAAATATCCCAAAAGAATAATTTTTGATCAAAAAAAGATGGGTCTAGTGCAATATTGGAGAACATCATCTTAATAGTCATATAAGAGGATCTGTCTAAAGCTCTAAAACATAAAGTTATAGGTATGACTAGATGGGTAGAGATAAAGAGAGACAGGTATATATAGAGACCCTTAAAACTACATATTGGAAAGAAATTAACAAATAATATTTGCTTTAATTTTTTCTTGGGACTGTAATTTTGTGTGCTAATGTCTTATTTATAGTTTTATATTTCCTAATTAATAATTGTCCTTTTCTTCTTTTGCACTTATTTTTTCTGGATCTGAATTAGCAAAATAGGTTAATCATACCACTCAGTTCAAGGTGTATTATTTATTTTTTTCAGCTTTAATGAGGTATAGTTAACAAATTAAAAATTGCATACATTTAAGTTGTAGAGTTGTTTTGATAGAAATATACCTTATGAGACTACCGCAATCAAGCTAGCTAACAAAGCCCCATATACATTGTTACTCATCTCTAAACATCTTCCTCTTACTTGATGTACATGAAGGATATTATATATCTTATATAGCCGCATCCTATATTGCTACATCCTTAGAAACACTAATACTTAGTGCCACTCAGCTTTTGAATTTTTGCCAGTCCAACAAGGATAAAATAATATCTCAATATGGGATTTACTTCCCTTATATAGATATTAGTGTTTTGAGTTTTTTTCCCAAAGCTTTCAGTTCTTTTTAAAATCATTTATCTTGTATTCAATTCCTGACAATGAACATAGATTAATTACTGGGTTCATCATGAAAAAACAAAATCTGTGATACCTTAAATTGAAAGGTTTTATAATTTGATGATATTTCCAAGTATTTTGGGAACTTAGAAAATGTCCTGTAAGATGGAAGTGCTTCTCTGTTTTCCTCTCAAAAGAGAGATTCTAACCTTTAAATGGCAAGGTTTCAGCTGTCAAAATATATGCTGAGATGTTGGTGCCATATTAACCTGGAATGAAAATAATTGTCATTGGTTCAAGAGCAACAGCAGAGAAGTGTGGGTTGCCCTTCTAGAACCTTTGACTTTCTACAGGAAAAAAAAAGCCTTTGTGGAGCTTAAATGTGAAAATGATGATGTTATTGATGCTTCACTTTTGAAAGAAATACAAAAGAGCTTTAAAAATACATTCATAAAATGTTTTAAACACTTTTAAACAATCTGTTCCTTTATCATTTTTATCTCATAATAAAAAAGTATTAGCCTTTCATTATTATTTACTAAAAATAATAAGCTGGTAAACTAATATTTTAGACATCGTATATGCAACATAGAGAATGAACTTCATTTTTAACTTTTACAGGTTATATTCATGCATTTTGACTCATCAATACAGCTCATTGTTGATTAGCATAACAAATTTTATATTCTCTGTGGCTTTGTTATGAAATAATATATGAATAAAAAGTCTATAAACACTTGTAATAATTCATATCCTATTTAAACAGTAGTAAGTTGGTGAATTAAGCAACTTGGTTGTGTAGATTTAAATACATCAGTGATTTGAAAACACTAATGTTAACTCTCTTTTTTGTGGCCAGTAATAATAACTTCATTATGTTTAGATGGTATGATTAGATTTCCATACAAAACTTCTTAAAAGTTTCAAATTATGCCTGATTAATAGAATCATTAATAAATTTTAATAATTATAATTTAATTTTAATAATCTTTGGGCAAAATTGAAGAATCTGGTAAATATAAAAGCACAAAACCTTAGAGTATTTTTTCCATAATTATTCTCTACTTGAATACAAGTTTATTTTCACAAAGCTATTGGCAGAGAGAACATATATGATTTTATATTTCTGGTACCTAGGCTAATTCCTAAGAATAATAGATGTTCAATAATTGTTGCTACAATTCTGCTTTATTGACTATGCCAAAGCTTTGACTGTGTGGATCACAATAAACTGTGGAAAATTCTGAAAGAGATGGGAATACCAGACCACCTGACCTGCCTCTTGAGAAATCTGTATGCAGGTCAGGAAGCAACAGTTAGAACTGGACATGGAACAACAGACTGGTTCCAAATAGGAAAAGGAGTACATCAAGGCTGTATATTGTCACCCTGCTTATTTAACTTCTATGCAGAGTACATCATGAGAAATGCTGGACTGGAAGAAGGAATCAAGATTGACGGGAGAAGTATCAATAACCTCAGATATACAGATGACACCACCCTTATGGCAGAAAGTGAAGAGGAATTAAAAAGCCTCTTGATGAAGGTGAAAGAGGAGAGTGAAAAAGTTGGCTTAAAACTCAACATTCAGAAAATGAAGATCATGGCATCTGGTCCCATCACTTCATGGTAAAGAGATGGGGAAACAGTGGAAACAGTGTCAGACTTTATTTTTAGGGCTCCAAAATCACTGCAGATGGTGACTGCAGCCATGAAATTAAAAGACACTTACTCCTTGGAAGACAAGTTATGACCAACCTAGATAGAATATTCAAAAGCAGAGACATTGCTCTGCCAACAAAGGTCCGTCTAGTCAAGGCTATGGTGTTTCTTGTGGTCATGTATGGATGTGAGAGTTGGACTGTGAAGAAGGCTGAGCACCGAAGAATTGATGCTTTTGAACTGTGGTGTTGGAGAAGACTCTTGAGAGTCCCTTGGACTGCAAGGAGATCCAACCAGTCCATTCTGAAGGAGATCATCCCTGAGATTTCTTTGGAAGGAATGATGCTAAAGCTGAAACTCCAGTACTTTGGCCACCTCATGCAAGAGTTGACTCATTGGAAAAGACTCTGATGCTGGGAGGGATTGGGAGCAAGAGGAGAAGGGGACGATAGAGGATGAGATGGCTGGATGGCATCACTGACTCGATGGATGTGAGTCTGGGTGAACTCCGTGAGTTTGTGATGGACAGGGAGGCCTGGTGTGCTGCGATTCATGGGGTTGCAAAGAGTTGAACACGACTGAGCGACTGAACTGAACTGAACTGAATGAAAAATATAAAGGCACATGGGAAAGTGTTTTGATTCATTTATAATGTAATTAAATACTAAAAATTTTAAAAATTCTAGCAGTGAAGAACAGTAATACATAAAATGGAGAATAGAAAACAACAGATAAAATCAGTTATAACAAAAGTTGACTATTTGCACAGATCAACAGTGCTGCAAAACCTCCTGCAACACTGATTAAAAAAAAAAAAGTGTATTTTAAAAATTCAGACATGGAAAACAGGCCATCATTACTAACTTTACAAAAGTGAGAGAAAACAATATAAAGGACAATATTAACAACTGTATGTCAACAAATTCATTAACCTTGTGAAATGGACAAATACTAAAAAGACAGAAACTTCCAAAATTGACACTAAAACAAATAGAAAATCTGAACAGACCTATATGTAGAGAAACTGACCTGAAAATAACAACTTTCCTATGAAGAACAACCTAGTCCCTAATGACTTCACTTGTGAATTCTGCAAATTATGTAATATAAAATGAACAATTTATAAACTCTACCAAACAAACAGAAGCAAAGGAGACACTTCTCAATACATTAGATAAGGCCAATATTATCGTAATTTCAAACTAGAAGCATCAAAAGAAAAAAGCTACAAACTGATATATCTTATGAATGCACATGTAGATAGCTTCAACATAGTGCCAAAAAGGCAAATTCAGGAGCATCAAAAAAGAATAGTACACAATGACCAGGTGGGATTCATTCAAAGTATACGCTTTAGATTAGTATCTAAGAGTAATTAATGTAATATACCATATCAGTGGTAAAATAAAATTTAAAAGCATGTGATTATCTTAACAAAACATAGAAAAAGCATCTAACAAACTTGATGGCCCTCTTCTAATAAAAATCTTTCAATAAAATAGAACTGAACTTTCTTAACCTGATAAAAGACACCTAAACAAATGTACAATTAACATCATATTTAATGGTGAAATGCTGAATGTTTTCCATATAATACCGGGAACAAGAAAATACAGCTGTCATCACCTCTATTCAATATATGCTATATGTGAAGTCAGGGTACAGAAGTAAGAGAAGACAGAAAAGTATTTCAGTGTGGTAAAAAGTAAAATTATATTTATTTGCAGATGGCATAATATTTCATGTATAAAATTCTAGGCAACCCCCCCCCTAAATCTATAGAGAACTCAAAAAGTCAAGAGGAGCAAAGTTGCAAGATGCAGTTCAGTTCAGTTCAGTCACTCAGTCTTGTCTGACTTTTTGTGACCCTGTGGATTGCAGCATGCCAGGCCTCCCTGTCCATCACCAACTCCTGGAATTTACTCAAACTCATGTCTATTGAGTCAGTGATGCCATCCAACCATCTCATCCTCTGTTGTCCCCTTCTCCCACCTCCAATCTTTCTCAGCATCAGGGTCTTTTCAAATGAGTCAGTTCTTTGCATCAGTTGGCCAAAGTATTGGAGCTTCAGTTTCAGCATCAGTCCTTCCAATGAATATTCAGGATTGATTTCCTTTAGGATTGACTGGTTTGATCTCCTTTAAGTCAAAGCGACTCTCAAGAGTCTTCTCCAACACCACAGTTCAAAAGTATCAATTCTTCTGTGCTCAGCTGTCTTTATATTCCAACTCTCACATCCATACATGACTACTGGAAACACCATAGCTTCGACTAGACAGACTTTTGTTGGCAAAGTAATGTCTCTGCTTTTTAATATGCTGTCTAGGTTTGTCATAACATTCCTTCCAAGGAGTAAGCGTCTTTTAATTTCATGGCTACAGTCATCATGCAAGATACAAGATCAGTATTAAAGAATATGTATTTCTTCATGTTAGGAATGAACAATCTAGAAGTGTAAATAAGAATATAATTTCATTTATAATACATAAAAATAAGATAATTAGGAGTAATTTAAATAATTGAAAGACTTCTACATTGAATACTACAAAACATTATTCAAAGAAACTTTTAAAGATCTAAAAAAAAATGTTTAAGACAATCTGTGCTCATGGATCTTCCACTCTTCATGAAAGTTAATCCAAAATCATTCATAGGCCTAACTGTAAAAATTCAAAACTATAAAACTTCTAAAGATATTACAGGAGAAAACCTAGACAATCTTAGTTTCTGATAAGAATTTTTTAGATGCGATAGTAAAGGCTGCTGCTAAGCTGCTGCTAAGTCACTTCAGTCGTGTCCAACTCTGTGCGACCCCATAGATGGCAGCCCACCAGGCTCCCCCGTCCCTGGGATTCTCCAGGCAAGAACACTGGAGTGGGTTGCCATTTCCTTCCCCAATAATCTATGAAAGAAATAATTAGTGAGATGGCTTTCATTACAACTAAAAATGTTCTGTGGAACACATGGACCAAAAAATGAGGTGATAAGCCACAGTCAGAGAAAACTTTACAAAAGACATATAATTAGGGACCTTTATCCAATAAATGGTTCCCAAATGGCACTAGTGTAAACAAATTCAATCCCTGGATCAGGAAGATCCCCTGGAGGAGGAGATGGCAACCCACTCCAGTATTCTTGCCGGGAGAATCTCAATGGACAGAGGAACCTGGTAGGCTATAGTCAGGCCACAAATAGTGGGGTCAAAAAGAGTCAGACATGACTGAGCATACACACAAATATATCCAATATACAAAATAACTCACAAAATTCAACAATAAGAAAATGAAAACAAGCTGATCAAAATGTAGACAGAAAATGAGAACAGACACCTTACCAAAGAAGAAACACATCTGGCAAATAAGCATAGAGAAAGATGTTACAATCATATATCATCAGATAAATTAAAACAATTAGGTCCTACTACACACGTATTAGAATGGCCAAAATCCAGAACACAGGCAACACCAAATGTGGGTAAGAATGTGGATCAACAGAATATCTTGTTCACTGCTGATAGGAACGCAAAATAGTATGGCCACTTTGGAAGACAGTTTGGAGGTTTTTTTAAAACAGGAAACATATTCTTACCACAGCCAGTAATTATACACTTTGATATTTACCAACAGGTATTTATTATTTATTTTCTTGGGCTCCAAAATCACAGCATATGGTGACTGCAGCCATGAAATTAAAAGACACTTGCTCCTTGGAAGAAAAGCTATGACAAACCTAGACAGCATATTAAAAAGCAGAGACATTACTTTGCCAACAAAGGTCCATCTAGTCAAAGCTATGGTGTTTCCAGTAGTCATGTATGGAGGTGAGAGTTGAACCATAAAAAGAGGCTGAGTGATGAAGAACTGATGCTTTTGAACTGTGGTGTTGGAGAAGACTCTTGAGAGTCCCTTGGACTGCAAGGAAATCAAACAAATCCATCCTAAAGGAAATCAATCCTGAATATTCATTGGAAGGACTGATGCTGAAGCTCCAAAACTTTGGCAACACTATACAAAGAGCTGGCTCATTAGAAAAGACCCTGATGATTGGAAAGATTGAAGGCAGGAAGGGAAGGAGATGATAGAGGATGAGATGGCTGGACGGCATCACCGACACGATGGACATGAGTTTGAGTAGGCTCTGGGAGTTGGAGATGGACAGGGAAGCCTGGAGTGCTTTTGTCCATGGGGTCACAAGGAGCCAGACACAACTGAGCACCTGAACTGAACTGAAAAATAAAGACAAATTAAATCAGCCATTTCATGTTCAATGATTAGAAGAATGAAAACTTTTAAATTGGCAAATATCCTTAAATTGTTATACAGAATACTATAGATTCAAAGCAACCCCAGTCATCGTCCCATCAGGTATATTGTGGTGTGAGTATGTGTGTGTGTGTGTATGTGTATGTGTGTGTGTGTGTTGCAAAGTGGCAAAGAAAATTGAAGATGCAGTTGAAAATGAGAACAAAGGTAGAAGTTTATATTAGCCATTTCTAAGACTATATCACTACCATAATTATTGGTAGAATAGCCAAATATTGGTAGGATAGCTAAATAGACTTATGGAAAATAATTTAGTGTAGAAACAGACTCACCTGTATATATTGTCACCCAATTTAGAAAATGAACCACTGCAACACAGTAAAAAATAATATTCTTTCCAGTAAAAGTTATTGGACAATATGGCTTTTCACAGGCAAAGATGAAAAAAATGAGTTCCATTATCTAGATTCCTACCTTACACTACATACAGAAATCAATTCCAGAGGAACTGCAAACTTAATGTGAAAAGTAAGTTAACAGATCTTCTACAATACAGGGAAAAATATCTTCCTGAACTTTGCATACACCAAACTCTAACCCTTAATTAAAAATTGATGAATTGTACTTTATTAAAATCATCAGATATTATTAAGAGGGGAAAAGGGAAAGTCAGAGAATGGGAGATGATAGTCTCATTGCATCAAATGACATAAACTTGTATCCAGAATATATAATGAAAGAGTAAAAACTGGACTGTAGCTGAAAGATTGAAAACTAACTTGTATTGAAAAAAGAGAAAAAGCAACCTTGCCATTAATCACAGTGGGAGGACAGGCACGGATAAAACCAGCTACAAAATTAACTGGAGGGTTTGTTTTTCCCAAGGTCATGTGACAACTGTGAAATCCCATAATAATTTCTACTTTTAATAATTATTACTTTTCTGTAGAACCACTTTTCCACTTCCATATTTTACCGGTGTTACCTAATCCCTAAACTGCCCTGGCCTTGTGGCAAGACTCTTGCTCCCTTTAGACTTTCCTAAGACTTATTTGCTGATGAGCTACACCCCCAACAAGATGATTCCCTAATCTCTCTTGTGAAGTGGCATTTTTCTGGTTCTCTTGGAGTTTCCCCTTTGCTGCATCAGGTCAGTAAATCTAACTTTGTCAGCCTTTAGCTTTTTCTTTTTTTGTGTGTGTGATGAGTCTTTGCATTTTTCAGGCTTTAGCATATAGCAGCCTCTAATAATCATAATCATAAGGAGGACTTCCCTGGTGGTCCAGTGGTGCCCCATGGACCAAATGGGTCACAGGTTCCATCCCTGGTAGGGGAGTTATGACATACCATGCATGGCCAAATGGGCTTCCCTGGTGGCTCAGATGGTAAAATATCTGCCTTCAATACAGGAGACATGGGTTTGATGCCTTCGTCAGGAAGATCCCCTGGAGAAGGGAATGGCTACCCACTCCAGTATTCTTGCCTGGATAATTCCATTGACAGAGGAGCCTAGCAGGCTACAGTCCATGGATCACAAAAGAATTGGACATGATTGAGAGTTTAAGCATGCACATAATCATAGGAGGAGGACTAGCAAAAAGAAGAAGAAGGAGAGAATAAGGAGAAAGAGCAGTTGTAATGAATCAAATGGACATAAGAAAGTATAAATTAATTCCACAATAAGATATAGTATACCATTCCTAGAATAATTGTTTTAAAAGTGAAAAGTACCAAAAGCTGAAGAATATATGGAACCACTAGGTCTTCTATACTCTGTTGATTTGAATGTAAATTCTTACAACCATTTTGGAAAGTTGATTAGCAGTGTCTATCAAAGCAGAACACAGGTTACGCTATGACCAAACAATTCTAGTCCATGGTATACACCTAAAAGGACTCTATATGTGTGTGCAAAACACATACATGTAAAATGTTTTTTTTTCTAACAGTATTATTCATAAAAGCCTCAAACTGGAACAAGCAAAATATCCTTCAACAGATTTGATAAGTACACTTTAAAATAGTCACATAATGGTAAACTGTAGAGCAAAAAAATGAATGAACTCACATTACTCGCAACATTATTAATGGATCTCCCTACTATTTTACTGGGTAAGAGAGAACAGAAATAAGGGAATATTTAATGTGTATTTTCATTTATATAAGGATTGATAAAAGATTAAGCATTTATGATGATGAGAGTTTGATTCAGTGATTGTGAGTGGCAAGCATAGCATAACATAGGTTTCTGACAATAATCCATAATTGCATGGTGACAACTCTTCTAAGCTATATATGTAATACTTCTGCATTTCAAAACAGTTTTCTTGCATTTTATAACTAAAAATAAAACTCAAGATTTAAAAGTTGTTAAATGGCAACCATGTTTGAATAAATAATTAAAATGCTTTAAAGTTTCATAAATTTTGGCAATTTTGTTGTTTTCTTTTGATTATAAAGTTTCACTCTAATAGTCACTGCACTATGGTAGCTATTTAACATTAGTAATCATAATGCAGAAAAAACAGAGGCCAGCATAAATTTTTCATAACTTTTATCCACAAAGTAAGTGAATAGTGTTTATTTTTTGGGCTTTCAACATGCCTCAGTGGTAAAAGAATATGCCTGCCAAGGCAGGAGTTGCTGGAGACCTGGGTTTGATCCCTCGGTGCACAAGATCCCCTGGAGGAGGAAATGACAACCCACTCCAGTATTCTTGCCTGGAGAATCCCACAGACATAGGAGCCTAGCAGGTGGGCTACAGTTCATAGAGTCTCAAAGAGTTGGACAAGAGTTAGCACACAGGGACCACATGGTCAATTACCTAACAGTATAAGAGAAGATTACATATATAGTAAATTGCTATAACCCACTGCACCTGGAAATTATAGCAGAATTTAAAAAAAAAACAAACTTCAAATCTTATCACTATAGCCATTAAACGTTTGTGAATGTGAAATTCAAATTTAAAAATAATAAAATGTGTGCTTGTATTTCAGTTCAGTTCAGTCACTCAGTCGTGTCCAACTCTTTCTGACCCCATGGACTGCAGCATGCCAGTCTTCCCTGTCCATCACCAACTCCTGGAGCCTGCTTAGACTCATGTCCATTGAGTTGGTGATGCCATCCAACCATCTTGTCCTCTGTTATCCCCTTCTCCTCCCGCCTTCAATCTTTCCCAGCATCATGGTCTTTTCTAATGAGCTGGCTCTTTGCATAGGGTGGCCAAAGTATTGGAGTTTCAGCTTCAGCATCAGTCCTTCCAGTGAATATTCAGGACTGATCTCCTTTAGAATGGACTGGTTG
>NW_011494897.1:10947176-10947518 GCF_000754665.1 Bison bison bison
CCCCCGCCCCACGGGGAGGGGGTGGGGCGACGGATGAGGCGCCGCGGCGACCCACGTCGCAGCTTATGTTCCTATCCATCCAAGAGTCAATGTTCTATCTAGATCCAGAAGAGGAGAACAAAGTATGAGATTTTGGGGTTTTATTAACAATTTGGAAAGAATAACTGAGAGACAGAGAAGACTCTTGAGAATACCTTGGACTTCAAAGAGACTAAACAGGTCAGTCCTAAAGGAAATCAACCCTGAATGTTCATTGGAAGGACTGATGCTGAAGCTGAAGCTGAAGCTCCAATACTTTGGCCACCTGATGTGAAGAGGTAATTCACTAGAAAAGACCCTGAT
>NW_011494897.1:10947618-10950364 GCF_000754665.1 Bison bison bison
TTTAAATTTTAGTATAAGGTAATTGTGATAAAATTTTACATATTGTATATATAAAGTATTTTAAAAATATAAAAGCAAATTACATTGGAAAAAGTAATGGCTATCAATTAAGTAAATTTTCTGTATGGTCACCTTATATTGAATATTTCTGCTTTTCATATATATAGTAGAAAATTAGAGTTAGTGTTCAAGTCATCATTAAGTTTTGTGTGGACGATTCACTTATTCTTTTTGAGCCTGAGTTTCTTTGTTTATTTAAGATAATCTTTTTGTATATATTACTTATATATTCTAATAATTATAATGAAATATGTATATGCATTAATATATTTAAGCATACAATTTGAATTTTATGTATATTAACATATGTATATTACTATATTTAACTATCATAGCAGCTGAGAGAATTAAGTCTCCCAAGACCATATATAATATTCTTATTGATAGGTAAATTTTGAATTGCTCAAAATCAAGAAATGTTTATCATCCTAGAAAAGGCCCTGGAATTCTCTAAGGCTCAGTGGAAATCAGCTACAGTTTGATGCTTAAAATGATAATTTCTGGTCAAACTGTAGGGATTGATCAAGTTCAAGGCTTAGAGCCCATCATTTCTCCAACTTTTGATCATGCCAAGGTGTATCTAAGAATTCCAGAGTGACCATTTCTGCCTAAAATTTTCTGATAAATAAAGATGCATCTGCAAAGCTTGTACCCCCAAACTGTGGTTATGTATGGGAAGGGCCTGTTTAATCAGATACATAACAGACTAAGCTGGTACCTAGGAGTAAGAGCTAGTGCTTCCCCAATCATGCAGCTTATGTTCCTATCCATCCAAGAGTCAATGTTCTATCTAGATCCAGAAGAGGAGAACAAAGTATGAGATTTTGGGGTTTTATTAACAATTTGGAAAGAATAACTGAGAGACAGAGAAGACTCTTGAGAATACCTTGGACTTCAAAGAGACTAAACAGGTCAGTCCTAAAGGAAATCAACCCTGAATGTTCATTGGAAGGACTGATGCTGAAGCTGAAGCTGAAGCTCCAATACTTTGGCCACCTGATGTGAAGAGGTAATTCACTAGAAAAGACCCTGATGCTGGGAAAGATTGAAAGCAGGGGAAGAAAGGGACAACAGAGGACAAGACGGCTGAATGGCATCATTGACTCAATGGACATGAATCTGAGCAAACTCTGAGAGATAGTGAAGAACAGGGAAGACTGGCGTGCTGCAGTCCATGGGGTTGCAAAAAGCGGCTTAGCGATTGAACAACAACCAAGAGATACATACCATGGGAAAAGGGGAGTGATGAACCTATTTTCTGGTATAATTTTGAGGCAAAAAGACAGCATGGGGTTCTCTCCTTTAGCACAACTGAAGGATTTGCCCCATTATTCTGATGTCTTAATTATAAAAATTGAGTGATTAATAGGAGAGGGCACAGATGAACCCCAGGAGGAGGATAAGAGGAACCCTAATATTTTACTTCTTGGAGTGGTTAGAATGGTTAAGATAACTGACGTGCTATCAGAGTAACACTTGGCTTCTTTGAACATTTCCCTGAAATCACAGAGTAAACTGGTGATTCAGATACAATATTAATAATTCATTCGACCTGACACTGGAATATTCTTCACAGTTCAGGAATCAATGCCAGGCTCTTCTGTACATGATATGATGGGAATCCAAAATTTTGTTTATTTCTAGGAATATATTTTCCTAATAATCTCTAATTTTGTTTACTTACTCCATTGATATTACAAAACTTACTAAGTAGACCCAAAGAAAGGTTATTTAATATATATACATCACATAGTTTATATTCTCAAGTGTACACAATGTGAGACTGGGAAGAAAAATAATTTAGGGTTATATTACTACAGCTTTGTGCCTTACTAGAGTTTTTGTCCTAACACAAAAATCAACAGTTTCTTATTTACAAAATAAAAACAAGCTTTACCAAGGAAGGTGAAAAGTGGACATAATGTGTATAATTTAGCAACCTACATTAGTGTTTTACTTTGGTAAGTGGATTCAATCTGTGATTATTACTGCATATATGGTAGTATTGGATGAATATATATGAAATGAATGAATAAAATTATGAATACCTAAAATAATACATATTTCAAATAAAAATAACACATAAAAGAGATAGGAAATTTGAAGTTCCTGTACAAAAAAGATCTTCACAACCAAAATAATCACAATGGTGTGTTCACTGACCTAGAGTCAGACATCCTAGAATGTGAAGTCAAGTGGGCCTTAGAAAGCATCACTATGAACAAAGCTAGTGGAGGTGATGGAATTCCAGTTGAGCTATTTCAAATCCTGAAAGATGATGCTGTGAAAGTGCTGCACTCAGTATGCCAGCAAATTTGGAAAACTCTGCAGTGGCCACAGGACTGGAAAAGGTCAGTTTTCATTCCAATCCCAAAGAAAGACAATGCCAAAGAATGCTCAAACTACCACACAATTGCACTCATCTCACATGCTAGTAAAGTAATGCTCAAAATTCTCCAAGCCAGGCTTCAGCAATATGTGAACTCTGAATTTCCAGATGTTCAAGCTGTTTTTAGAAAAGGCAGAGGAACCAGAGATCAAATTGCCAACATCTGCTGGATCATCAAAAAAGCAAGAGAGTTCCAGAAAAACATCTATTTCTGATTTATTGACTATGCCAAAGCCTTTGACTGTGTGGGTCACAATAAACTGTGGGAAATTCTGAAAGAGATGGGAATACTAGAGC
>NW_011494897.1:10951320-10960379 GCF_000754665.1 Bison bison bison
TGGTGTCACAAAGCGTCAGACATGACTGAGCGACTGAACTGAACTGAACTCAATCACATTGTTTTATCATTAAAATAATTATTCTCAAATATTTTAATATTTCTGTTAACAGATTGAAAGTGGTTATAGCACTTAATTTTAAATCTAATTTCATATATGCATTTTAAAGTACAATTAATGTCATAGAATATCTACTGTGATTAAACTGGAGCAGTATCTCAACTCACTCAACTATTATACTACATTAGGTATTTAATAAAAACAATCTCACCTTTTGAACTTAATTTGTAATTAGCAGTAATTATTCACAAACACACATACCTCCACCCTTCCCCACTTCCCATAGCAGTTCAGCAGTTCATACAAGGTAGCTTTAAACCTTCTCTATTACTATAGTTTTTTAGGTAATTATTTTAAGATATCAATCCTGTCTCATGCAGTCAATTTTTAATAAATCATTTTTTTTTGCATTTTAAGAAACTTTAGTAAGGAGTTATTATTCCACCTGGTTAGTATTTTATAGTTAGTGACACTAACTTATCTAGTACCATGTCTTTCTGTGCTTTTGTTTGCTTTTCCAGGATAGTAAAAAGTTGCCAAATGCTAGCTTTGTTATTGGTGAAAAAGGATTATAAATATTTTGACATCACAGAATATTTAATTGTTACAATAATGCCTAATGGAATCAGCTATTTAATATATAGTTAAATTTATTATCTTATTTTTAAACTATATAACTGACATTTAGAGCAATTTGTAGTCTGTATTCTCAATATATTTTAAAAATTAAATAGCATAAGATTAAAATGAGCCTTCCTAGTTCACATGGATCTGTGCTTTGGGGTTAAAAATATATATCACATCCAAATTTCTTACTACATCTCAAAGACCACATCACTAGAGAGGAATAGAAGCTTTCCTTACATTCTTTAATTACCAATAGAATTACTTTCCTAAACTTTTTAATCTTTGATAATTACAAATTCACTTGTACAAAATAATAAGGAACTCCCATGTGTCCTTTAACATCTCACAGAACTAAAGTACAATATCTGTGTCATAACAGGTGATTAACATTGAAGATACAGAGCATTTCCATCTTCAGAGGATCTTTTCCATTGCTCTTTTATAGCCATAGTAGCATGTCCTTCCATCCCTTTATTCCATTATCCTCTGGCAAACACTAATCTGTTCCCCACATTTGCAATTCTATCATTTTCAGGTTACATAGATGGAATTATCCAGCATGTTATATTTTGGGATTGACTTTTTCACTAAGAATAATTCCCTGGAGATTCTACATTGCTGCATGTGTCAATAACATTCTCCTTTTTTATTACTGAGTAGTATTTCACCCTAGAAATGGACTATGGTCTGCTTAATGATTCACCCACTGAAGGTCATCTCAATATTTCCAGTCTCCAGCTATTAAAAATTAAGCTACTTTAAACCCCAGGGTACAGGTTTTTGTGTAAACATAATTATTAATTTCTATGTGATAAATCACTGTGCTGTGTTGTGCTGTGTTCAACTCTTTGCAACTCCATGGACTACAACCTGCCAGGCTCCTCTGTCCATGGGATTTCTCCAGGCAAGAATACTGGAGTGGCTTGCCATGCTGTCCTCCAGAGGATCTTGTGAACCCACGGATTGAACCAAGATCTCCTGCATTGCAGGTGGATTCTTTATCATCTGAGCTACCAGGGAAGCCCACATAGACTGGAACAGGTAGCCTATGCCTTCTCCAGGGGATCTTCCTGATCCATGAATAGAACTGGGGTCTCCTGCATTGCAGGTAGATTCTTGACCAGCTGAGTTACAAGGGAAGGCTTGTATCACAGCCTTGTCTAACTCAATGAAATTCTGAGCCATGCCATGTAGGGCTACACAAGATGGATGGGTCATGGTGGAGAGTTCTGACAAAACGTGGTCCACTGAAGAAGGGAATGGCAAACCACTTTAGTATTCTTGCCTTGAGAACTCCATAAAAAGGCTAAAAGATATGAGAAAGTTCATAGCTTGAACTTTTCATGACAAAGTTCATCTTTCAGATGAACTCCCCAGGTCGGTAGGTTCCCAATAAGCTACTAGAGAAGAGTGGAGTATTAGCTCAGGAAAGAATGAAGAAAATGAGCCAAAGCAAAAACAACACCAGTTGCAGATATGATTGGTGATGGAAGTAAAGCCTGATGCTGTAAAGAACAATGTTACATAGGAACCTTGACTATTAGGTCCATGAATCAGGGTACATTGGAAGTGGTCAAACAGGAGATGGCAAGAGTCAACATCAACATTTTAGGAATCAGTGAACTAAAATTGACTGGAATGGGAGAATTTAATTCAGATGACCATTATATCTACTACTGTGGGCAAGAATCCCTTAGGAAAAATGGAGTAGCCTTCATAGTAAACAAGAGACCAAAATGCCGTACTTGGGTGCAATCAAAAAAATGACAAAATGATCTATTTGTTTCCAAGACAAACCATTTCCAAGACAACATCACAGAAATCCAATTCTATGACCCAATTACTAATTCCAAAGAAGCTGAAGCTGAATGGTTCTGTGAAGACCTACAAGACCTTTAAGAACTAACACCAAAAAATCAAAATGATGTTCTTTTCATCAGAGGGGACTGTAATTATTGCAAAAGCAGGAGATCAAGAGATACCTGGAGTAACAGGCAAGTTTAGCCTTGGAGTACAAAAAGAAGCAGGGCAAAGGTTAACAAAGTTTTGCCAAGAGAACACATTGATAATGATAAACACTCTCTTCCAAAAACACAACAGAGGACTCTACACATGGACATCGCAAAATGGTCAATCATGAAATCAGATTGATCATATTCTTTGTGGCAAAATGGAGAAGCTCTATACAGTCAGGAAAAATAAAACCAGGAGCTGACTGTGGCTAAGATCATGAACTCCTTATAGAAAATTCAGACTTAAATTGAAGAAACTAGGGAAAACCACTAGATCATTCAGGTATGACATAAATCAAATCCCTTACAATTATTCAGTGGAAGTGACAAGTAGATTCAAGGGATTAGGTCTGATAGAGTGCCTGAAGAACTATAGACAGAGGTTCATAACATTGTAGAGGAGGCAGTGATCAAAGCCATCCCCAAGAAGAAGACATGCAAAAAAGCAAAATGATTGTCTGAGGAGGTCTTACAAACAACTGAGAAAAGAAGAGAAGCCAAAGGTAAGTGAGAAAAAGAAAGATATATCCATCTGAATTCCGAGTTCCAAAGAATAGCAAAAAGATCTAAGGAAGACTTCCTAAGTGATTAATGCAAACAAACAAACAAACAAAAAAAAAAAAATAGAGGAAAACATAAGACTGGGAAAGACTAGAGATCTCTTCAAGAAAATTAGATACCAAGGGAACATTCAATCAAAGATGGGCTCAATAAAGGACAGAAATGGCATGGAAGATAGTAATAAGAGGTGGCAAAAATACACAGAAGAACTATACAAAACAGATCTTAATGACTCACATAACGATGATGGTCTGATCACTCATCTAAAGCCAGACATTCTGGAGTGCAAAATCAAGTGGACCTTAGGAACCATTGCTACAAACAAAGATATTGGCAGTGATGGAATTCCAGTTGAACTATTTCAAATCCTGAAAGATGATTCTGTGGAAGTATTGCACTCAATATGCCAGCAAATTTGGAAATTTCAGCAGTGGCCACAGGACTGGAAAAGGTTAGTTTTCATTCCAATCCCAAAGAAAGGCAATGCCAAAGAATGCTCAAACTACCGCACAGTGGCACACATCTCACACACTAGTAAAGTAATGCTCAAAATTCTCCAAGCCAGGCTTCAAAAGTACATGAACTGTGAACTTCCAGATGTTTAAGCTGGATTTATAAAATGCAGAGAAACCATAGATCAAATTGTCAAAATCCACTGGATCATTCAAAAAGCAAGAGAATTTCAGCAAACCATCTAATTCTGCTTCATTGATTGAGCTAAAGCCTTTGATTGTGTAGATCACATCAAACTCTGGAAAATTCTGAAACAGATTGGAAAACCAGACTACCATATCTGTCTCTGAGAAATCCATATGCAGGTCAAGAAGCAATAGTCAGAACCAGACATGGAGCAACAGACTGGTTTCAAATTGGGAAAGGAGTACTTCAAGGCTGTATATTGTCATCCTGCTTATTTAACTTATATGCAGAGTACATCATGGCAAATGTGGCATTGGATGAAGCCCAGGCTGGAATCAAGTTTCAGGGAGAAATATCAATTACCTCAGATATGCAGATGAAACCACCCTTATGGCAGAAAGTGAAAAGAAACTGATGAGCTTCTTGATGAAAGTGAAAGAGGATAGTGAAAGAGCTGGCTTAAAAGTCATCATTCTAAAAATGAAGATCATGGCATCCAGTCCCATCATGTCATTGTAAATAGATTGGGAAACAATGGAAACAGTGAGAGACTTTTTTTGGGGGGGTTCCACAATCACTGCAGATGGTGACTGCAGCCATGAAATTAAAAGACGCTTACTCCTTGGAAGGAAAGTTATGACCAGCCTAGACAGCATATTAAAAAGCAGAGACATTACTTTACCAACAAATATCCATATAGTCAAAGCTATGGTTTTTCTAGTAGTCATGTATGGATATGGGAGTTGGACTATAAAGAAACGTGATGACTGAAGAATAGATGTGTTTGAACTGTGATGTTGGAGAAGACTCTTGACAGCCCCTTGGACTCCAGGGAGATCAAACAAATCATTCATAAAGGAAATCAGTCCTGAATATTCATTGGAAGGACTAATCCTGAAGCTCTAATACTTTGGCCACCTGATGTGAAGAACTGACCCATTAGAAAAGGCCCTGATGCTGGGAAAGACTGAAGGCAGATGGAGAAGGGGACCACCGAGGATGAAATGATTGGATAGCATCACCAACTCGATGGACATGAGCTTGAGCAAGTTCTAGGAGTTGTTAATAGACAGGGAAGCCTGGAGTACTGGAGTCCATGGGGTCATAAAGAGTTTTACATGGCTGCACAACTGAACTGAACTGATGAGATAAATGTTTAGGAGTCTACTTGCTAATTTAATAAAGAAGAAAATAATTTAAAAATCTACCAGGTAGACTTTTACTTGATTATTCTGAGGAAAATAAAGTCAGCCTCTTTGTTGTCACTGATGTTCTCTGTCTTTTTACCTATATTTAACATATTTCAAAGATGTGTCACTTGTGATTCAAGTTAGAATAAAACATTTGGTTACTACAAAAGAGAATGTAATTCATAATTTTATCTGCATTTAAGTGAGATAATTTTCTTTTTTATTAAATAATGCTATACTGGGACACCAGAAACTTGGTTCAATGATATATAATTTCTTAATATAGCTAGTAACTGATAGATTTTAACTCTAAGGACTATTAGTTAACTGTCACTTTGACAGGGCTTTAATGTTTTATTTTATAATCTACTTTTATCCTAGTTAATAATTTATACCTAATCCACAAATTCAGGTTAAATTTTTAGCACTTTTTATCAAGAAGGGAGTCAATAGCTGCACATATGTTATTTATTTGCTTTTATGTAGACAATTTATTTGGGAAAATCAGCAAACATGTCTCAAGTCAACATTATGGTTTGAGAAATACCTAGGGATATTATGAAAATGCTGTGGCAACAGTGAAGGTAAAGAATAGGATGAAGTACTATGCTATGTGCTCAGTCATGCCCAACTCTTTGCAAACACCATGGACTGTAGCCCACCAGGCTCCCCTGCTCATGGAATTCCCCAGGAAAGACTACTGGAGTGGGTCACCCTTTCCTTCTCAAGGGGGTTTTTCTGAATAGTATGAAGAGACAACATGAATAAGGTAGAAGTTCCTTTCAATCCAGTTGTAGAACCATGACAAACTAACTTTGCTTCAGCTGATCCTGTATACATATGCACTACATTGATATTCCCACGTGAGTTTACCATATGACTTGGAACAGGTAAAGCAACAGAAAAGAGATGTAAATATGTTATATATAATGTCACAGAATACTATGACAATGTAGAAGTGGTAACTTTTACAGGATGGAAAGTCTAAGATAGGTCAGATTTGTCAAAGAAGTCTCTTTACAATTGGAAAAAACTCAGATAAGTGTTGAAGAATAAGGATGAGAAAACCCAGTGAAGAGATTAAAAGGTCTCCAGAAAGAAGGAAAAAAAATGAGACAAGGAAGAGAATGTGTGCATTGAAAACTTCAGTAGTTTGGTAATATCAAAGCAAACATTTGACATCGAGGTGAGAGATCATGGTGAAGAGAGTGGATGGGGTTGATGCCTCCTGCAAAAAGGCTCATGTTATGTCTGAAGAGGATTTTAAGGAACATGATGACAAATCATATTTATTTTGTACATAAAGCAAACTGTGGAAGTCAGATATGAGGTAAGTAAAGCGAAATACCAGGAATCCCATTGTGTAAGGATCATAATAATTAAATTAGAAACCTAAAAAAGAACATAAGACAAGGTATGAGATATAAAAAAATAACATTTAAGGTTAAAAATGATAGAATAAATATTTAATAGAGGGAAGCAGTCAGACTTGATGCTGAGAAGAGGGAAGGAACATTTTAAATATCTTTTGACTTAAGTTCATGACTTGAGTAATGGGGGGGATGACGGTAAAGTTTCAAATTCAGGATAAAAAATAGGATTGAAATAAGGGGGGACATGGACCCTGTCACTCACAATTTGCCTTGTTCTCCTTTTCTATTGGAACCCTCAACAAAGTAAGGCCTTGGGGATCATTATTGCTGTAAGACAGTGCAGTCGTTTCCTGCATTTTTATGTGCCACTAACTACACTCAAATTAGACATTTAAAATAAAGAAACTAAGCCCTCACTACATTATATTTCTGGACATACATCTATGATAACTCAAAAAGTTGGTGTTGTTCTTCAAGTTGCTAAGTTGTGTTCAACTCTTTTTGACCCCACGGACTGCAGCACACCAGGCTTTCTTGTCCATCACCAACTCCCAGAGTTTGCTCAAACTCATGTCCATTGAGTCAGTGGTGCCATCCAACCATCCTATTCTCTGTCATCCCCTTCTCCTCCTGCCTTCATTCTTTTCTGCATTCAGGGTCTTTTCCAACAAGTCAACTCTTTCACATCAAGTGGCCAAAGTATTGGAGCTTCAGCATTAGTCCTTCCAATGAATATTCAGGTTTGATTTACTTTAGGACTGACTGGTTTGATCTCTTTGCTGTCCAAGGGACTCTCAAGAGTCTTCTCCAGCTGTTCAAAAGCATCAATTCTTTGGAGCTCAGCCTTCTTTATGGTCCAATTTTCACATCCATCCATGACAACTGGAAAAACCATAGCTTGACTGGATGGAACTTTGTCAGCAAAGTAATGTCTCTGCTTTTTAATATGCTGTCTAGGTTTGTCATAGCCTTTCTTCCAAGGAGCAACTGTCTTTTAATTTCATGGCTGCAGTCACACTTCACGGTGATTTTGGATACACCAGTAGTATATTTTTAAAATCATGCCTTCCAAATTTTACTGAAAATATTTTTAAAGAATATGTTCTGTGCTTAATTGCTCAGTCATGTCCAGCTCTTTATGACCCCATGGACTGTAGCCCACCAGTCTCCTCTGTACATGGAGATTCTCCAGGAAAAATACTGGAGTGGGTTGCCATGCCCTGCTCCAGGGGATCTCCCAACTGAGGTCCCCCACATTGCAGGTGGATTCTTTACCATCTGAGCCACAAGGGAAGCCCATGAATACTGGAGTAGGTAGCCTATCACTTCTCCAAGGGAATTACCCATCCCAGGAAATGAACCAGGGTCACCCAAATTGCAGGTGGATTCTTTACTAGCTGAGCTACAAGGAAGTCTTTGAAAGACTATACCTGTTACTTATAGTTATTGACCTCCTAGGTAAACAAATACATGTGTACAGTTATACAAATACTATTTTATACATGCAGTACTTAAGTTCTAAAGAATAGCAAGGAGAGATAAGAAAGCCTTCCTCAGCAATCAGTGCAAAGAAATAGAGGAAAACAATAGAATGGGAAAGACTAGAGATATCTTCAAGAAAGCTGGAGATACCAAGGGAACATTTCATGCAAAGATGGGCTCAATAAAGGACGGAAATGGTAGGGACCTAACAGAAGCAGTAGATATTAAGAAGTGGTGGCAAGAATATACAGAAGAACTGTACAAAAAAGATCTTCATGAAATAGATAATCACGATGGTATGATCACTCACCTAGAGCCAGACATCCTGGAATGTAAAGTCAAGTGAGCCTTAGGAAGCATCACTACAAACAAAGCTAGTGGAGGTGATGGAATACCAGTTGAGCTACTTCAAATCCTGAAAAATGACACTGTGAAAGTGCTGCAGTCAATATGCCAGCAAATTTGGAAATCTCAGCAGTGGTCACAGGACTGGAAAAGGTCAGTTTTCATTCCAGTCCCAAAGAAAGGCAATGCCAAAGAATGCTTAAACTACCACACAATTGCACTCATCTCACACGCTGGTAAAGTAATGCTCAAAATTCTCCAAGCCAGGCTTCAGCAATACATGGACTGTGAACTTCCTGATGTTCAAGCTGGTTTTAGAAAAGGCAGAGGAACCAGAGATCAAATTGCCAACATCTGCTGGATCATTGAAAAAGCAAGAGAGTTCCAGAAAAACATCTATTTCTGGTTTATTGACTATGCCAAAGCCTTTGACTGTGTGGATCACAATAAACTGTGGGAAATTCTGAAAGAGATGGGAATGCCAGACCACCTGATATGCCTCTTGAGAAACCTGTATGCAGGTCAGGAAGCAACAGTTAGCACTGGACATGAAACAACACACTGGTTCCAAATTGGAAAGGAGTACGTCAAGGCTGTATATTGTCACCCTGCTTATTTAACTTCTATGGCAGAGTACATCATGAGAAATGCTGGACTGGAAGAAGCACAAGCTAGAATCAAGATTGCTGGGAGAGACATCAATAACCTCAGATATGCAGATGACACCACCCTTATGGCAGAAAGTGAAGAAGAACTAAAAAAGCCTTTTG
>NW_011494897.1:10960837-10962790 GCF_000754665.1 Bison bison bison
AGGATGAGATGGTTGGATGGCATCACTGACTTGATGGACATGGGTTTGAGTATACTCTGGGAGTTAGTGATGGACAGGGAGGCCTGGCGTGCTGCGGTTCATGATGTGGCAAAGAGTCAGACATGACTAAGTGGCTGAACTGAACTGAACTGACTTATGTCATAGCAATATGGTTTGCTAATACCTCTCAATTAAAGTTTTTAATAAGCCATGGGAAAAGGTTTATGCTTTACTGTGATAAAGTATGTCTAGCTGAAGCTAGGAGGATGTCCATTAAAATAAAGCATAGAAAATCCAAAAGAACCAATTAGAAAATTAGAATTGATTCAGTATGTAACATCCAGAGAAATAACTATGAGAATCTTTAAATCTTTAGACATAGCATACTCATGACTACAAAGAAAATAATATAAAAATATCCATCTTTAAAATTATAGTTTTATATTTTTTACAATTCCTAATATAAAAACAAGGAAAATTCTACAGGTATACAAAGAATTTAAATTATATTTAGAAAGATATTATGGGAAGATTAATTTAGATTTGAACACATTCAAGTTGCTTCGTCACTGCAAATATAAGTGCAATGACATCATTTACATATGGGTTTTTCCACATCTGAAATTGTGTTATTAAATCACAGAAAATATGAAGCACAGATTTTTAAATAAATCAGATAGCTCTTTGATGTATTTATGATACATAAATATATACCCATCTCTGTTTATATATATATATTTAAAATCTGCTTATATGTGAACGCAAGCATTTATTATATATGGATATAAATTATTTTTATTCATATATAACCATAGAATAAAAATAAAACATAAAGATAAAAATGATTACTAAAGAACTAAAAAGTTTATCAGATTCAATTCTTACTAACTCTTGAATGCTAGTTATGTGAATACAAAATTATTTCCTATTGCACCATGTGTCAAGAATTATAAGTGTTTTTAATATGTGAATATTAAATGTGATTTCTTAGACAAAACTGCTATGTTTACAAATAAAGAAAACACTTTAGTTGATTAAAAATTTTGTATTATTGCAAATATAGTTGATTTCTAATATAATAAACAGACATTAGGTGGTAGCTGAAATTTCTCTCCTTTGAGTAATTGTTTTATTTTTATTACATCCTGTTATGAGTAAACACACATAGATTATGAGGGGTCACAACACTATTTTTAAAAGATAAATCATTTAAAATGATCATTTTAATTAAAAAAGCAAAATTCAATGAATAATTGTATCAAATGTAGCAAATGTTACTCAAAAGAATATCTACATTTTGTTGCAAGATTTTATCTTGCCAGATATATATATTTCTAATATATTCATGATTCAGATTTATTTTTCAAAATTCTACCTGACAGCATCATTCTCATGACTTTAAATAAAAGGAAATTATGGACCTACTAAAGGGACTTATTTGTATTTATAAAGCTTTCAATATTATTCTCTTTATTTAAATGTTTTGCTTGACTGCTTCAGCTTATAAAAGTGTATGCTTCATCTGAAGTCACTTCTGGTCATAGATCCTGTCATATAAATCTTTATCTCGAAGAGTATTCAGAAAGGGCCCTGAACAACAAGAAATAAAGCTACTTTTTAGTCAGATAAACACTAGCTTCAAGAGTGCTTTTTTGGGGGGAAGGGCAGAAGAGGGTAAGATTAAACAGTGGCAAAATAAGATGCATTGGCCTATCTATGATAAAACGTGAATATCAGTAAAGTTGTTTCTGTAAAGGTGAGATTAAAGGAGATAGATAAATAAAATCAGAAACTGAGCCATATGGAGATCTGGGAAAAGAGCATTATGTAGACATAGAATGTATGATATTTTGAATCAGGAAAAAAAATAATGTATATAAGGAAAGATATTACTGTGACTAAAATAAAGTAAATTGAGAAAAATGTAATAGGAGATAAAAGTAGTCAAATGGG
>NW_011494897.1:10962890-10964282 GCF_000754665.1 Bison bison bison
TAAAAGTGTATGCTTCATCTGAAGTCACTTCTGGTCATAGATCCTGTCATATAAATCTTTATCTCGAAGAGTATTCAGAAAGGGCCCTGAACAACAAGAAATAAAGCTACTTTTTAGTCAGATAAACACTAGCTTCAAGAGTGCTTTTTGGGGGGGAGGGGCGGAAGAGGGTAAGATTAAACAGTGGCAAAATAAGATGCATTGAATAGTTACTGAATCATTGTCTCCCTAGGAAACACTAGGTAATCACTCCCAGAGGGCTTTATTAAGTTGAATTGAGGGGCTGAAAAAGACTCAGCCTCATTTTTTATATCTTCATAATCCCCAACTTCCTTTCTCCTAGAAAATATTTCTCTAAACATGTGTCCATTATTTTATAGATGGAAATTAGAGACATTAAACAGGTATTCCGCGCCTCGCTCCCAGTTCAGTCAGTAAAGAACCCGCCTGCAATGCAGGTATCTGCCTACAGTGCAGAAGATCTGAGTTCAGTCCCTGGATGGGGAAGTCACCCTGGAGAAGGAAATAGCTATCCACTCCAGTATTCTTGCCTAGAAAATCCCATGGACAGAGAAGCCTGGCAGGCTACAGTCCATGAGGTCACAAGAGTTGGGCACGACTTAACGACTAAACCACCAGATAATCCACAGTAAAAGATAATAACACCTAAGTTTAATGATAATAAAATTGAGTGAAACTATGAATGAGTTTCTCACTGGTCACTAAATCACGTTTAATAAACTTGTAATCTATGTATGATGTGAAACTATTAAAGTTCTTGAGATGAAATATCCCTTTGCTCTTCTAATTGATTTGCTCTGCACAACTCTTTTTAAATACAGCATAACTTTAAATAAGTGATTTTGTAACTATTTCTGTTTTAAAAGGAAAGCTAAAAGGTACAGAATGCTTTATTGTAACTTGAAATGAATGTATGGTGTGAATTTATGATCAGTTCAGTTCAGTTCAGTCGGTCAGTCATGTCCGACTCTTTGCCACATCATGAACCATAGCACACCAAGCTTCCCAGACCATCACCAAATCCTAGAGTATACTCAAACCCATGTCCATCGAGTCTGTGATGCCATCCAACCATCTCATACTCTATGGGCCCCTTCTCCTCCTGCCCTCAATCTTTCCCAGCATCACAGTCTTTTCAAATGAGTCAGCTCTTCACATCAGGTGGCCAAAGTATTGGAGTTTCAACTTCAACATCAGTCCTTCCAATGAACAACCAGGACTGATCTCTTTTAGGATGGACTGGTTGGATATCCTTGCAGTCCAAGGGACTCTCAAGAGTCGTCTCCAACACCACAGTTCAAAAGCATCAATTCTTTGGTGCTCAGCTTTCTTTATAGTCCAACTCTCACATCTATACCTGACCACTGGAAA
>NW_011494897.1:10964382-10965097 GCF_000754665.1 Bison bison bison
CTGAAAGAGATGGGAATACCAGACCACCTGACCTGCCTCTTGAGAAACCTGTATGCAGGTCAGGAAGCAACAGTTAGAACTGGACATGAAACAACACACTGGTTCCAAATTGGAAAGGAGTACGTCAAGGCTGTATATTGTCACCCTGCTTATTGAACTTCTATGGCAGAGTACATCATGAGAAACGCTGGACTGGAAGAAGCACAAGCTAGAATCAAGATTGCTGGGAGAAACATCAAGAACCTCAGATATGCAGATGACACCACCCTTATGGCAGAAAGCGAAGAAGAACTAAAAGAGCCTTTTGATGAAAGTGAAAGAGGGGAGTGAAAAAGTTGGCTTAAAGCTCAACTTTCAGAAAACTAAGATCATGACATCTGGTCCCATCATTCATGGTAAATAGATGGGGAAACAGTGGAAACTATAGCTGACTTTATTTTTCTGGGCTCCAAAATAACTGCAGATGGTGATTGCAGCCATGTAATTAAAAGACACTTGCTCCTTGGAAGGAAAGTTATGACCAACCTAGACAGACTATTAAAAAGCAGAGACATTCCTTTGCCAACAAATGTCCATCTAGTCAAGGCAATGGTTTTTCCAGTGGTCAGATATGGATGTGAGAGTTGGACTATAAAGAAAGCTGAGCACCGAAGAACTGATGCTTTTGAACTGTGGTGTTGGAGAAGACTCTTGAGAGTCCCTTGGACTGCAAGGA
>NW_011494897.1:10965197-10965539 GCF_000754665.1 Bison bison bison
CCTGCAGCCCAGCATTTCTCATGATGTACTCTGCATAGAGTTAAATAAGCAGGGTGACAATATACAGCCTTGATGTACTCCTTTCCCAATTTGGAACCAGTGTGTTGTTTCATGTCCAGTTCTAACTGTTGCTTCCTGATCTGCATATTGGTTTCTCAAGAGGCAGGTCAGGTGGTCTGGCATTCCCATCTCTTTCAGAATTTCCCACAGTTTTTTGTGACTCACACAGTCAAAGGCTTTGGCATAGTCAATAAAGCAGAAATAGATGTTTTTCTGGAACTCTTGTTTTTTCGATGTTCCAGAGGATGTTGGCAATTTGATCTCCGGTTCCTCTGCCTTTTC
>NW_011494897.1:10966090-10966373 GCF_000754665.1 Bison bison bison
AGTTATAACATTTAAATCTAGTAATACTAACACAGGGATACATACTTCAACTGACATTCGATTCATGTCAATCAAATAACATTTGATTCATTTTTTTAATATAAATTTATTTATTTCATTTTTTTAAATTTAAATTTATTATTTCAATTAGAGGCTAATTACTTTACAATATTGTATTGGTTTTGCCATACATCAACATGAATCCGTCACAGGTGTACATGTGTTCCCAATCCTGAACCCCGCTCCCACCTCCCTCCCCATACCATCCTTCTGGGTCATCCCA
>NW_011494897.1:10966473-10969062 GCF_000754665.1 Bison bison bison
TTCCAGTCCATCTTAGTTCACTGATTCCTAGAATGTTGATGTTCACTCTTGTCATCTCCTGTTTGACCTCTTCATGATGGACATGGTGAGCCTGCCACCAGGCAGCTGGATAGTCATGCCAGAGATTGGTTCCATATGAGGTCTTGGCACTGTTCTTTGATGCTCTCATGCTAATTGACCTTTGCGAACTCAAGGCCATGCTCTTGATCTCATGAGTAACCTACCTCCCTGCTATCAGGGCCACCTTGTTCGGGAGCTCCGGAAAATGACAAGGGAGGCTGGGGGAAGTAACTGCTCTTACAGAACTGGCCAACTGGCCAATACATTTTGATGTATCTGATCATCAAATCTTCCTCTGCTTAGGTCACCCACTGATGGGCCTTCATTTGGAACACAAATATCTTCACTTTTTTGCCAGTCAGAGATGCCAAACTACATACTTTTCCCCTAAATATTTCTGTCACCAATTTTTCAATCATGTTCCTTTTAAATCCCTGATATTTCAGCCATTCCATGGGCCACAGCCCATGAATCAGTAGACAATCACATTTCTGGCTATTTCTCCTGCAGAACAAAGTGGCTAATCAAGTGCACTGCTTTGAGAAGATTTCCCTTCACCATGTCCTTCAGGGATGTTCCAAAATGGGGCTGTGCTGCCACAGATGTCAGCTTCATTTCTACAGAACTATCTGCAAACCATCTGCAAGGCTTGGTGTCTCTTCTGCTCTGTTAACTGATCTTAGTTACTGCCTATGAAGCCATAACTGCAAGCTGGCAGGGAGAAGACGGTGCAGCAGGAGTAGAGATCATCAGTATTTGGGCCACTCTTCATGTAATGTACTCATACCTTCAGGGCCTTTTCAGGCTCTGTTACATATATACCACTTCGATTTGATGATGGAATGTTGCTGTGCACGTGCAACTTTATGACTTGGTAGATCAGATAATGCCCAGCTCCTGATGAGAGGATCAGGTCGCATGGAAACCTAGTGGCCCATCAATCAGCATTCAGTCTCTAAGGCTCAATTGCAGGCCAAGAGCTGTTTCTCAAAAGGAGTATACATATCTGCAGAGAATGGCAGGGATTTGCAGTAAAATGCTAAGGTTTGAATTACTCTCCAGCTGAGGGGTCAAGACAGAATCCAGACAGTATTTCTATGTTCTGCTGACACCACTGAGTCTGTTGGGCCATATTCCTGATGTGGTGAGCAACTTGCACAGCAGCTTGGATCTGCTACAGAGTCCTCTCTTGTTCTGTACCCCACTCAAAACAAGCAGCTTTTCTGTTCACTTGGTGAAAGGGCTGGAGTAATATAACCAGATGGACTCCATTGTCTCCAAAGACCCAAGAGGCCCAGTAGGCACTGTGCCTCATTTTTGGTTGTAGGGTGGCCCAGATACCACAACTTCTAGGAACACTAGCATTTCCAATCTTTCTAAGTCTTCGAATCCCTTCCTTTACATTAAACCAAGATGGGTTTGGCTTTTCCAGCTTGCTCACTGTGGGACTCCTTGTCTCAGCCACACAACTAAACAAACTGTTAGAGCCCTTCCTGACTTCTTGAGTTGAAACACTGAACATAGAATCTGTGTGTAGTGAGCCTGTGCTATTCATTATATCCAACTCTATATTTCTAACATTAGTGTCCCGTACCCTAATTACCTATTCACACATATGGTCTTTGATTTTTGTGTGTGTAAGGTAGAAGCCAAGTAGTTTCTTTGAAGTATAACATGTCTATTCATAAGTCTCACAGCGTACCTCAACTTTAGGGAACTGCAGTGACTTGTGTCCAGCTATTGGTCTTGATGCAAAGTGGGATGTTGGCCATGAGTTCTGAGATGAATCAACAGTGTCTTGCATGGCAACTGTCCCAGAGGAGGCCAATAGAGTCTGTTCCCTTCTGCCTCAGACAGAAATGGAAAGAAATATATGACTGTGGGTAGAGAGGTCAGTGCCACTGGGGGTAGGGAACCCACTTATGTAGATGGGGAAACCACTACTGCTGGGGATGAAGGACCTTCTTCCACTGACAGAGAAAATTCATGAGAATTCAAAGGTCAATGTCCCCAGTTTCACCGGGGTCCTCATTTAGTTCTATGTCAACATATAAGATTCCATTCTAGGAATTGCTTTTCCATTTCTACCCCAATTTATGTGGCTACTGGATATTTCTTTAATTATTTTCTACATGAATCAGCAGAAGTCACCTTCTATTCCTTACAAGTATGATATATCTGATATCTTGTTTTATTTCTATATTTGATATAGATTGATATAGATATATCAATACCAGGTTCATATAGTCTAAACTGTTCTATAAGTGGAAATGTTACAAAATTCATCATGTAAATAGAACACAGTTTCTTATTTATGTATTATTTTTCTTTTTCTAATTAAGAAGTAGTATGTGTCTGGAATATTGGCTTAAATTTAATCAGTAGCCATTTGTTTTTTGACAATTCTGAACAAATCATATCTCAAACAAATCAGATCTCTAAGAGCTATAACCATGCATACCCTGCAGTAATCAATTTCTCCACATGTTGAATACTGTGTAGGCAGCCACAGAACTCCTAATATGCGAT
>NW_011494897.1:10969162-10975233 GCF_000754665.1 Bison bison bison
TAAAGACATTGGTAAAATATTTGAATATTCATGATTTTTTTTAACATCAGTACCAATGATACAGATGCTACCTCATAATTTACTTTGGCCATATTGTGGATTATGTAGAAAGGGAAATCTTGTATTTAAGTCAAATGTGCAAAATGATTTGCAAAACACAGGTATTGATAGTTACAAAGCCTTAACCATATGTTTTGAAAGAGCAACTTCCCCAGATGCCAAACTGTAAACTACCGTGAATTCATTTTTTCAAAAATCACTGTATGGTAACAATAACCCTGTGTACAAAACAGCAAAAGAGACACTGATGTATAGAACAGTCTTTTGGACTCTGTGGGAGAGGGTGAGGGTGGGATGATTTGGGAGAATGGCATTGAAACATGTATAATATTATATATGAAACGAGTTGCCAGTCCAGATTCGATGCACGATACTGGATACTTGGGGATGGTGCACTGGGACGACCCAGAGGGATGGTATGAGGAGGGAGGAGGGAGGAGGGTTCAGGATGGGGAACACATGTATACCTGTGGCGGATTCATTTCGATATATGGCAAAACCAATACAATATTGTAAAGTTAAAAAAGAAAATAAAATTAAAAAAAAAAAAAAAGAAACACAAAGCAAGCATACTTATGGTTACCAAAGGGGAAGATGGGTTTGGGGAAAAGATAGATAAATTTGGAGGCTGGGATTAATCTATCTATCTATCTATATATATATATATAACTGAATTGCTGTTCTATATGTTTGAAACTTACATGATATTTTAAATCAACTATATTTCAGTAAAAAATTAAACGTTTACATGATAAAAAAAAAAAAAAAAAAACCACTGGATTAGTGACTATGTTCCAGATCCATGCTATCCATTGGAAATACAGCAGTGAACAAAAGAGGTACAATCTGTCATGCAACTCATATTCTAGTAAGGTGTGACAGATAGTATACAACAAATTTCATGATAGATAAGAGTGGTGATTATGTATATATACAATAGTTAGCCTATCTATTGGCCTATCTATGATAAAACGTGAATATCAGTAAAGTTGTTTCTGTAAAGGTGAGATTAAAGGAGATAGATAAATAAAATCAGAAACTGAGCCATATGGAGATCTGGGAAAAGAGCATTATGTAGACATAGAATGTATGATATTTTGAATCAGGAAAAAAAATAATGTATATAAGGAAAGATATTACTGTGACTAAAATAAAGTAAATTGAGAAAAATGTAATAGGAGATAAAAGTAGTCAAATGGGGATTCATATGCTTCAAGTGTTGTGGGCCATGGATGGAACTTAGATTTTATTTTGATCACTGCATGCTCAGTTGGTCAGCTGTGCCCGATTCTTTGTGAACCTTTTGACTGTAGCTTGCCAGGGTCCTCTGTCCATGGGATTTTTTAAAGCAAGAATACTGGAGTGGGTTGCCATTTCCTTCTTCAGATCTTCCCTACCCAGGGATTGAACCTGCATCTCTTGCATCTCCTGAATTGCAGGTAGATTCTTTACCTGCTGAGCCATCAGAGAAGTCAGTGATTACTGAGCAAGTCATTAATTGAATTTATGACTTACGTTCTGTAGTGCTCATCATGAAGGAATAGATTTCTAGTCCTCTGAATTTCTTTCATAATGGCCACTATGTTGCCCTTTATCTTAGTGGCCTATTTATTGATTTGTTACTTTTCCTTAAGTCCCACTAAGAATATATGAGGATGTTGGTTATCCCTCATTCTCTATAATATTTAATGTTTCAACCTTTGTTAATTTTAATCATTCTTTGATGGGAGTAATTGCATATCATTATAATTTTAATTCACATTTCCTTGTTGACAAGAGGGGCTGAGCAAGTTTTTGTGTGTGTAATGGCTATTTGTGTATCTTTATTGTGAAGTGTATATACAAGGTTTTTTTTCCCATTCTTATACTTATTATTATTGATTGTTACTGCTATTCAGTTGCTAAGTTGTATCCAATTCTTTGTGACCACATAAAGTGCAGCACACCAGGCTTCCCTGTCCCTCACTATCTCCCTGAGTTTGCTCAAACTCATGTCCACTGAGTCAGTGATGCCATCCAGTCATCTCATCCTCTGCTGCCCACTCCTCCTCTTGCTCACAATGGTTCCCAACATCACAGTCTTTTCCAGTGGGTTGGTTATTCACATCAAGTGGCCAAAGTATTGACTGTAAAGGTTAATTACATATTTTAGATAAATATCTCTAATATCTGTATTCATCTAATCTATCATATTATACACAAGTTAATATGTGGGAATTCTGCTGGATTTCAATGTATCATATTTAATTATTTATGTTTAATACTTTAGTGTTTCTTCATAAAGTCTTTGCCTACATTCAGGTTGCAAAGATATTTATATTTTCTTTTAGAAATCTTGTATTTTCAGCTTTATGTTGATGCATATCTTGAATTAATTTCCGTGACTGGTATAATGTAGACTGCAGTGCATTTTTTTTCTAAAGTTATCTAGCTTTTTCAGCTCCATTACTTGCAAAGACTGTTAATTCTCCATTGATAGGTTTCCTATTTTTGTTGTTTAATACTAAGTGTTTTTGGTGCTTTTGTAAATGGAATTGTTGGTACCTTTTAAACTGAAAATCAATAGCTTACTTGAAATTCCAGAGCTGTGGACATCTATTTCCACTTAACTGGTAAAAGTATGTCATGCACAGCTACCCACAAAGACAGGAGAGCTACAACATGCACTTTTTGTTTTTTTCAGAAATGCTCACTCTGAATCAAATTGTGACTTTTACTTTAAAGAATATGAGATTAACATGCAGTAGATAGATGACTTTCAAAATGTGGCACCATCTCTCAAAGTCACCTTCAATTCCTGTTTTCTTCTCAAGACCACTCAATTGGAATAATTTTCCACCATTGCCCACTCTCCTATGGCACTTCAACACCAAAATCCCATTCTTGAAGAAATGCTTTGCTAGTTCTCTTTAAAGGAAAAGCATCTTGTTGTAATAAATATCCTAATTAACACAATATCTACTGTAATTTAAACATATTTTAAACACAGAATTGAATTAGTTTGTTGTGTACATTAATGTTAATATATTTATAATTATTTTGATCATATGCTCAAGTAAGTAATTATTCTTCATTACTTGCATCAGAGCTATTATTTCTTAATCACGATCCTATCTTCATATATTTCATGTCCTGTACTTTTAATTTACAAGTGGATTTTTAACCAAACTATCATAATTTTATTTATCTATCCTCTTTGATAATGCCTTCACATATTGACCATGGGCTTAGACATGTGACTTGGATTGGCCAGTGGGACAAAACAAATATAATTCAGGTAGCATCTTCAAAAAAGCACTTGCATACTTTAATTTCTTCACTTGGTCCTCTGCCTTTGCTATGAAAATATACTCAGTCTAGCCTAGTGAATACAAGAAACGTTAGTAGAGCCAAGTTTCCCCAATTGAAGCCGTGTCATCCCAGCCAAACAAGAAATTTTTCAGCTGGCTGCAGATGTGTAGGTAAACTCAGATAAGATTAAACAAACCTGAATCTTATCATCAGAAATATTTAAATGTCTGGTTGTTGTCTGAAGCACAACATTAAGCACACAATTTTTGATGCAGAAAAAAAGAAAAACCTGATTGACTTTTCTCAGAAGGCAAATGAAGTCATTATTCAAATACCCAAAAAGCCATTAATATGCACTTTTGAACATAGGTGTAAAATGTAAAAAAAAATCTATGTAAAACTTGAATTCAGCAGTCAAGTAATGCAAGGATGGCTTGCTATAACACATTAATAGAAAACAGAAGGAAATTACATGACTGATTCAATATATGCCAATGAAAATATTTAATTGAACTGAATTTTCAATCATGAAAACAAATTCCACTTAGAAATATAAGTGAAGCCTACTGAAAACATATTAATTAACATCCCCAATGAAGTCAGGAAGAAAATCAAAAGTGCTCCCTAGAATTGTTCTGATTAAATGTCGTATTAGGGATTGTAGCTAATCCATTCAGATGAAAATGAATGCACAGTGGAATAAGTGATATATGAATCAACAAAGAAAGTAAAAATGTCCTTATGTGAAAATATAAAATTTTGTCACAAAAATCTAACTCTTTGTGACCCCATGGACTGCAGTCTGCCAGGCTCTTCTGTTTCTGGGATTCTCCAGGCAAGAATACTGGAGTGGGTAGCCATTTCATTCTCTAGGGGATCTTTCTGACCCAGGGATCACATCATTTCTCCTGCATTGCAGGCAGATTCTTTACCCACTGAGGTACCAAGGAAGCCCCACAAAAATGTGAATGAATGTATAAAGTTTAGTAATTAATAAAGTAAAATTTTATCTGTTAGTTGCTTAAAAGTCAGCATGAAATAATCTATGATGCTATGATACATCCTTAACACTCAAAGATTATTCACAACAGAAGGAATAATCATAACAACCTTAACACTCTAATTCAACATTGACTCATCACAATGACATCAGCTAAGCCACTTTGATTGTTGCATGTGGACACATTTTGTAGAAAAACAGGCATTTAGAGGTTGAAAAGCGAAGTGAAGTAAAAGTTGCTCAGTCATGTCTAACTCTTTGTGACCCCGTGGACTATAGCCTGCCAGGCTCCTCTGTCCATGGAATTCTCCAGGCCAGAATACTGGAGTGGGTAGTCATTCCCTGGGGGCTCAGATGGTAAAGAATCCTCCTGCAATGTGGTAGCCCTGGGTTCAATCCCTGGGTTGGGAAGATCCCTGGAGAAGGGAACAGCTAACCACTACAATATTCTGGCCTAGAGAATTCCATGGACAGATGGGCCTGGCAGGCTATAATAGTCCATGGGATAGCAAAGAGTGGACATGACTGAGTGACTTTCACTTCATTTCACTTTCTGTTTGAAAGTTGAAGTGGTGGTATTTACAAGTTCACCAGAGAAGATCATTTTCAACCATTTGACAAGAAGTCAGCCAAATTCTTTTTAAAGTTAGTACAAATGTATCAATTCCTACCATCTGAATGTCAACATTGAGCTATAATAGTTAATAATTGTTGAGTGCTTGTTATGTGGTAATGATATTCTAAGCATTTTATAATTATTACCTCATTTAATTATTATAATAAGCTTATGAGTAGACATTATTATTTCTATTTTATAAAGAAGCAATCAATTTTTCAGTGATTCTTTTTTCCAAGGTTAAACATAAAGTTAGGATTTGGACAGACATATTCTGGATGAACCCAGTTTCTTTACTTTTGACTTTGACATTTTATATAAACTTAAAATTTTAAAGTTGAAAAGTCCATGAGGAAAATTATATTACTTTATCTAAATACTTTTAGATGCACAAAAATATGTTGTTATTATGGGATATACTTGTTAGTATTTTAAACACTTTAGTTATATATAAAGACAAACCTAGAGAGCATATTAAAAAGTAGAGACATCATTTTGCTGACAAAGGATGGAATAGTCAAAGCTATGGTTTTCCAGTAGTCGTGTCTGGATGTGAGAGCAGACCAAAAAGAATGCTGAGCACTGAAGAATTGATGTTTTCAAATTATGGTTCTGGAAAAGACTCTTGAGAGCCCCCTGAACAGTAAGGAGATCAAACCAGTCAATCCTGTAGGTAATCAATCCTGAATATTCATTGGAAGAACTGATGCTGAAGCTCCAATACTTTGGTCACCTGATTTGAAGAGCTGACTCACTGGAAAAGGCCTTGATGCTGGGAAAGACTGAGGGAAAGAGGAGGAGGGGGCAACAGAGGATGAGATGGTTGAATGGCATCACTGACTCAATGGACACGAATTGGAGCAAATTCTGGGATATATTAAAGGACAAGGAAGGCTGGTGTACTGCAGTCCATGGAGTCACAAAGAGTTGGACATGGCTTAGTGACTGAACAGCACTAACAAAAACAAACTAAATGGACTTTTACAAAACTTTTACAAGCTACCTGAATGAATAATGAAAAAAAATATAGCCAGGATAACTTTTGAGATGGAGGAGAAAATGATAGAATTTGATCCATTGAATAATACAATAAAGTTATAACAT
>NW_011494897.1:10975333-10976202 GCF_000754665.1 Bison bison bison
AGAATGACACAAAACAGATGGAAAGATATACCATGTTCTTCTATTGGAAGAATGAATATTGTTAAAATGACCACATTACCAGGCAATCTGCATATTCAGTGCAATTCCTGTCAAATTACTAGTGGCATTTATCACAGAACTAAAACAATTTTTTTTTTCTTAATGTGTATAGAAATACAAAAGGCCCTGAAGAGCCAGAGCAGTCTTGATAAAAGAGAATGAAGCTGGAAGAATGAGTCTCCCTGACTTCAGACTATACTAACAAAGCTATAATAATTAAAAAAATATGGTACTGGCACAAAACTAGACACTAGGAAACTAAGACATAAACCCATGCACTTATGGTCAATTAATCTACCACAAAGGAAGCAAGAATATACAGTGGAGAAAAGACAGTTTTGTCAGTATGTGGTGCTGGGAAAACTGAACAGTTAAGTGTAAAAGGATTAAATGAATGAAATCAGGTAATAACATATACAAAAATAAACTCAAAATGGGTTAAAGACCTAAACGTAAGACCAGATACTATAAAACTTCCAGAAAAAAACACAGAACAGTCTTTGACATAAATTGCAACAGTATTTTTTTGGATCTATTTCCTGAGTTGCTGCTGCTGCTAAGTCGCTTCAGTCGTGTCCGACTCTGTGCGACCCCATAGATGGCAGCCCACCAGGCTCCCCCATCCCTGGGATTCTCCAGGCAACAACACTGGAGTGGGTTGCCATTTCCTTCTCCAATGCATGGAAGTGAAAAGTGAAAGTGAAGTTGATCAGTCGTCTCTGACTCTTAGCGACCCCATGGACTGTAGCCCACCAGGCTCCGCCATCCATGGGATTTTCCAGGCAAGAGTACTGGAGTGGGGTGCCATC
>NW_011494897.1:10976302-10992637 GCF_000754665.1 Bison bison bison
CCTCCCTCCCCATACCATCCTTCTGGGTCATCCCAGTGCATCAGCCCCAAGCTTCCTGTATCCTGCATTGAACCTGGACTGGCGATTGGAGGCTAATTACTTTACAATTTTGTATTGGTTTTGCCATACATCAACATTTTTAAAGCAGCATTACAAATCAGTAGGTTATTTGGGGCTATTCCTTAAATCACTAAATTTTGCTGAAAGAAAATATTTTTCTATATTAAAAAAAAATTAAGCTAGTTTCCTACTTCACACCAAACCTTACTAAACATTGCAGTTATATTGAAGAAACATTAAAATAACAAAAAATAATATGGGCCTATCTTCTGACTGTGACATAAGCAAAGATTTCTTAGGCATATCACAATCCCCCCAGACTTCCAAATTTAATATAGTCATAGTAATAATTATTCAGCATGACAAAAGGTACTATAAAGAAAATTAAAGAACAAGACACAGTTCAGAGTAACTGCTTTTAATGTCTACCACAAATAAAGGAATATCCAGAATACTAAGGCCTCTTAAAATGATCAAAGCAAGCATTCCCTCTAAGATAGAAATGAGACAAAGATACTACTCTTTCCACTTTTATGCAACATAGTTTTAGAAATCATAGCCCCAGCAATCAAAGAAGTGAAAGAAATAAAATAAATCCAAATTGTTGAAAGGAAGACATAAAATTGTCACTATTTGCACATGACAAGACACTATACCTAGGAAATCCTAAGACACTACCAGGAAACTCCTGGAGCTCATCAATGAATTCAGGATACCAAAAAGTTACAGGATACAAAATTTATATACAGAAATCAGTTGCATTTTCATATCCTAACAGCAAAATATTGGAAAGAGAAATTAAGGAAATAATCCCATTTACTATTGCATCAAAAAGAATAAAATATCTAGGAATAAGTCTAGGAATAAGGCAAAGGAGCTGTACTCTGAAAACTAAACAGTGCTGATTAAAGAAATTGAGAATGACACAAAACAGATGGAAAGATATACCATGTTCTTCTATTGGAAGAATGAATATTGTTAAAATGACCACATTACCAGGCAATCTGCATATTCAGTGCAATTCCTGTCAAATTACTAGTGGCATTTATCACAGAACTAAAACAATTTTTTTTTTCTTAATGTGTATAGAAATACAAAAGGCCCTGAAGAGCCAGAGCAGTCTTGATAAAAGAGAATGAAGCTGGAAGAATGAGTCTCCCTGACTTCAGACTATACTAACAAAGCTATAGTAATTAAAACAATATGGTACTGGCACAAAACTAGACACTAGGAAGCTAAGAAATAAACCCATGCACTTATGGTCAATTAATCTACAACAAAGGAAGCAAGAGTATACAGTGGAGAAAAGACAGTTTTGTCAGTATGTGGTGCTGGGAAAATGGAACAGTTAAGTGTAAAAGAATTAAATGAATGAAATCAGGTAATAACATATACAAAAATAAACTCAAAATGGATTAAATACCTAAACGTAAGACCAGATACTATAAAACTCCCAGAAAAAAAACACAGAACAGTCTTTGACATAAATTGCAACCAGGTAAGAGTACTGGAGTGGGGTGCCATCGCCTTTGGAAGCAAAAATAAACAAATTGAACTTAATCAGATTTAAAAGCTTTTATACAGCAAATGAAACCGTAACACAACAAAAAGACAACCTATGGAATGGGAGAAAATATTTGTAAATGATTCAACTGACAATGGATTAATATTAAAAATGTACAATAGTTCATAAAATTCAATATCAAAAAGCAAACAAACCAATCAAAAAATGGGCAGTAGACCTAAATATACATTTCTTCAAAGAATACATACAGATCAAAATCAAATCTACAGTGAGTTTTCACCTCACTCTCGTCAGAATGACTATCATCAGAAAGTCTAAATAGCTTGCTGGGGAGGGTGTGGAGAAAAAGAACTCTCCTACCCTGCTGGTGGGAATGCAAACTGTTACAATCACTAGGCACCATGGTATGGAGGTTCCTTACAAAACTAAAAATACTGTCACCATAGGATCTCACTCCTGGGCAAATATTTGGATAAAACTATAATTCAAAAAGATACACTACCCCAATGTTCACAGCAGTGCTGTTTACAATAGCCAAGACATGGAAGGAACTTAAATGTCCATTGAAAGATGAATGGATAAGAACATGATACAGACATACAGATGAGGATGCATGCACAAAATGGAATTTTACTCAGTTATAAAAAATGAAATACAATTTTCAGCAACATGAATGGACCTAGAGATTATCATACTAAGTGAAGTAAGTCAGAGTCGAATATCATATGATATCACTTAAATGATATCATATGATACAAATAATAATGATACAAATAGTATCATTTGTACCATTTGTACAAATGATACAAATAAACTTTTTTTTTTTTTTTTAAATTTGCGGTATCTGAGGGCCTGGTCCCTCATCTGGACACAGGGCGTGTGGGGGGTGTCTGATGGGCCACTTGTAGTCTGGGTGTTCCCACTGGCCTCAGCAGGCTGCCTGGAACCGCTCTCCTTGTTTCCACTCATTTCTGCTCTGGTCAAAGTCCTTTAATTGTTGGGGGCCTCAGAGACCTCTCCACCGCGTGCTCCTCTCAGTAAGCCTGCTTACTCCAAATAAACTTATTTAAAAATAGAAGAATAAAATACAGAAATAGACCCATCGACATAGAAATAGAAAACAGACATTGTTATCAAAGGGGAACAGGGGAGAAAGATAAATTAAGAGTTTGGGCCTAACAGATATACACCACTATATACAAAATGCATAAACAACAAAAGACCTACGGCAGAATACGGGGAGCTGTATTCACTATCTTTTAATAACTTACAACAGAGAAAGAGAATACAAATATATGTTTGTGTGTATGTGTGTGTGCAAAACTGATACACTTTGCTATACATCTAAAGCTAACAAAAAACTGTAAATCAACTGTGGTGGTGGTTTAGCTGCTAAGTCGTGTCTGACTCTTGCGGCCCCATGGACTGTAGCCCGCCAGGCTCCTCTGTCCATGGAATCTCCCAGGCAAGAATACTGGAGTGGGTTGCCATTTCCTTCTCCAGGGGATCTTGCCGACTCAGGAATCAAACCCGGGTCTCCTGTACTGCAGGCAGATTCTTTACCAACCAAGATATGAAGGAAGCCCTCATAGCTCAACTATACTTCAATGATGGTACGGGGAGGCGGGAGGGAGGAGGGTTCAGGATGGGGAACACGTGTATACCTGTGGCAGATTCATTTTGATATATGGCAAAACCAATACAATATTGTAAAGTTAAAAAATAAAACAAAATAAAAAAAATCAGCATATAGCTGATTTAGAATTATATCTTGCAAAAAATGTAATATAAGTTAAATAATAACATAAAGATTCACCTCACTGAGTAATCAGAGAAATGTAAATTTATGAAGCAAAAATTGCCATTTAACAACTCTTATATAAGCGATATTAAAATCCAATTATAAGATGAGGAACAAAAGAAACTGATAGTGCTATAAACGAGTACAACCGCTTTCAAAAATAATCTGATAAAGCCTAAAAATCTTTAAGGGAGCATGCAATTACAGGGAAGAAAACAAAGACACAGGCACCGTGTGTCTCTCTATAACATCGAAAACATGCAAGAGGGGTCTACTCATTGCATGGGTGCAGAAATATGTATTAAACACATAAACACATACACAGAAGGACAAACATAGATTTAACATTGGTGCCTTACACTGAAGAAGTTGGAGGTGAATGCCATTGGCAGGACACTACCAGTCTAACACCATCTGTAATACTGATAAGAAAATCTAATAATATGATGGGTATGGATACATTTGTTATCTTGATCTTTAAGCATATATTCATGTTAAAATCTTTAAATATATACACATTTTTTAAAGGAGCCATTAAGTTTTTGACTGAACAAAAATAATTGAGGCCCTCATTTGTCTCGGACTTTAAGTTCACTTTGCCCAAAGGGTAGTGTGTGTGGTTCAGGCCAGTAGGGAAGATGGGTGGAGAAGGGTAAGAAGATAAGCAGTAAAAACATAAAAATATATTATATGTTAGGTGCTAAGTGGAAAAATATATAAAACAGAGATAAGGAGCCAGAGCTTAATAAAGAATATTAAGTCTGTTCAGAGAGAACCTTTGTGGTAAAAATGTGATTTTTATAAATGAAGAAGTGAGTGAGGGGAAAGTTTGGGGGAGATGGTTTGGATAAAGAGAACAGCAAGTGCAAGTGTTCTGAAGAGCAAATGTTTTTTATTTTCAAGAAACAGGAATCTGAAAAAGGCCAGTGTGGCAGAAACGATTACATGTCACCTCTTAGAAATCATTTCCAAAATTTAAAATTGTCATTAATAATGAAAAAATACACCACATTTAAAGTTCTTTAAAAAATAATAATAGAAACATAAAATATGCAGCTTATTGTAACCACAGGTATTTCATTTTGTGAAACAATTTGGTATTTTATTTTCCCCCAAACAAATAAGAAGGATCTTACTATGTTTTACTTAGTATTTTTATGTGATATATAAGAAAAAGACTTTACCAAAAATTTACTGTTTAAAGTCAGTATATTAGCTGTCCATTCAAACTTTGTTGTGACGACCCAGAGGGATGGTATGGGGAGGGAGGAGGGAGGAGGGTTCAGGATGGGGAGCACATGTATACCTGTGGCGGATTCATTTTGATATTTGGCAAAACTAATACAATTATGTAAAGTTTAAAAATAAAATAAAATTAGAAAAAAAAATACTTAAAAAAAAAATATATAACTGCTGCTGCTGCTGCTGCCAAGTCGCTTCAGTCGTGTCTGACTCTGTGTGACCCCATAGACGGCAGCTCACCAGCTCCCCCATCCCTGGGATTCTCCAGGCAACAACACTGGAGTGGGTTGCCATTTCCTTCTCCAGTGCATGAAAGTGAAAAGTGAAAGCGAAGTCGCTCAGTCGTGTCCGACTCTTAGAGACCCCATGGACTGCAGCCCACCAGGCTCCTCTGTCCATGGAATTTTCCAGGCAAGAGTACTGGAGTGGGGTGCCATCGTAGGTGCTAAAAAAGCACTAATGAAAATTCACCCCAAATCAATTTGTATGCATGTATTTTAATGAAATTAAGCGGCGTTGAATTTTGCTTCTCTTTTCCATGGAAATGTATTCACATTCATATTTGTGCTGCAGAATTTGAAGTGTGCTTCAAGTACATTCAGAAGTGTCAAGAATGACGTATGGGAGAGACAACATTGCGATGTAAACAAACAGAACTCTTTTGATCTCTTAGGGATTTGGAGAGCTGCACATTTTGATGCAAGTCAAAACTATAATTTGAACACTGAGAAACAAAGATGGGGTGGAATAAAACAGAAGGTTTAAAACCTAAAGGAACAACAGCGGGACATCAAAGTAGCTTACAGACAAACTAAATTAGCATGAGGCCAAGGCAGAAAACCTCTTTCCCTGAAATATTTCTTCTCTATTAAAAAAAAAAAAAAGAATAACTAGGAACTCTTTATCAGAAACAAAGATGTTTCTTAAAATTATATATTATATAGACATTATAATACCTACAAAATATAAGTTCCATCTAATCATTTTATGTATATATATATATATGTATGTATTTATATATATATTTGTATGTATTATGGGCTTCCCTGATGGCTCAGACAGTAACGAATTCTCCTGCAATGTGGGAGAACTGGGTTCAATCCCTGGATTAGGAAGATCCCCTGGAGAAGGAAATGGCTACCCACTCCAGTATTCTTGCCTGGAGAATCCCATGCGCAGAAGAGTCTGGAAGGCTACAGTCCATGGGGTTGCCAAGAGTCAGATACGACACAGGAACTTTGACTTTGTGTATTATATGTATACAAATGTACAGACAGATCATGGTAGATAAATAGAGATGAATATGATAATGATAGAGACAGAGAGAAAGAGGAAGGAAGAAAGGAAGAGAAAAAGAAAGGAAGGAAAAAAGAAACTTTTAAACACTATTTGCCTCTGTTGTCTGTATTCTATGTCCTTTGATGAATTGGGAGCACAGTCCTTGGTGTTAGATAGACCTGTGTTTGATTCTTGACTCTATATTAATTAGAAATAATTTATTTGTATTGTATTCTTGTGCCAGCCAAACAAATTAGCAGGAATTTTGAAACAAACAGAAATCTAGTGTGTCAGATTTCTGAAGGACAGACATCTGAAGACAGTATCGCTAGGCCACAATCAAGGTGTTAACAGGGCCACATTCTTTCCAAAGGCCCTAGGGGACAATCCAACCCCTGCATCTTGCAGGTTCTGTTGGCTGCATTCAATCTGGCTTCTGGGTGTATCATTTTCTTCTCTTTGTCTCTGTTTTGCACCTTACTTTCTCTAAATTTCTTCTGCCTGTCATAGGACATTGTGATTGCATTTAGGACCTGCCTGGATAATCTAAAATAACCTTTCCATCTCAAGATTCTTGATTTAATCATATTTTCAAAGCTCTTTTTCCTTGTGATGTATTTATAGGTACCAGAAATTGGGACCAGCTATCTTTATGGTGCCATTATTCTGACAAAATTGTAAAACCAGACAAAAAAGGCACAACACATTTCAAACAAAAATTAAGAAAGGAAACTTTGAATCTCCTATGAATACAAAGGAAGGCTGGCTCCTGACTAAATGATTTGGAGGCCAGTGGTGTCATTAGAGTGGCAGCTTTGTGCAGAGGTAATTCTTCCATTCTGCTTTGCCAGGTAAGAGAACTCCATCCTCAGGTTTCCTTCATCATTAAATAAATAAATAATTAAGTAAAAATAAAAACAGCAAGTATGGTGCAACAGTTACCAACTATATAGCATAGCCATGTCAGTCAACTACAATCTTTTTGGCTTAAATCAGGAAATACACCCAGATCAGAATAACACATTATGAGCAATGGAAACTTGGTTTAAGTCACTAGGATTTCACCTGTGATCAGAGTTACCATTTAATTAATCATACCTAAATCACAGCCCAAATAGGACAGATTAATTTGGCTCAAAGTAAAAGTGACTCAGATGATAAAGAATCTGTCTGCAAAGCAGGACACCTGGGTTGGATCCCTGGGTCTGGAAGATCCACTGGAGAAGGGAATGGTTACTCACCCTAGTGTTCTAGCTTTGGAAATCCCATGGACAGAGGAGCCATGGGGGGCAGTCCACGGAGTTGCAAACAGTTGGACACAACTGAGTGACTAATACACACACATAGAAATCCTTTGTGTTTTCAGTTGGAGAAGGGAAAGAATGATGCTAGGGTGCAATCATTAGAGTAGGGGTCCCCAATTCCTGGATCACTGACTGCTACCAGTCCATGGCCTGTTAGGAACAGGGGCTGTACAGCAGGAGGTGAATGCAGCAGGCCAGTGAGCAAAGCATCATCTGAATTTACAGCCACTCTCCAAGGCTTGCATCACCACCTGAGCTCTGCCTCCTGTCAGATCAGTGGCAGCATAATGAATAGAATGAGCTTTAATGATCATGAAACCACCCCCACCCCACCACCCTAGTCCATGGAAAAATTGTCTGCCATGAAACTGGTCCCTGGTGCCAAAAGGTTGGGGACTACTGTATTAGACTAACTGAGTAATCTAATCATTTAACCACTAAGCCTTACTTTCCTCTTCCACAGAGTGGTGTGTTAAGTCATTGACCGTGTGTGTCTGCGTGCTTGCTCAGTTCTGTCCAACTCTTTGTGACCTCATGAACTGTGGCTTGCCAAGTTCCTCTGTCAAGGGAATTTTCAAGGCAGGAATATTGCCATTTCCTCCTTCAGGGGATCTTTCTGATCAGGGATCGAACTTACGTGTCTTGGGTCTCCTGCACTGCCAGGCAGATTCTTTATGACCCTTAACCAGCCATTGACCCATCCTCAGTGGTAATTAATCTGTCAGCTAGAGCATTATTACTGTCTTACATGAGGACAACTGTTCCTAGAAATAATTGATAAAGGTTCCTCAACAAACTGATAAGAAACATGCTTTATATACAGTTAAAATAGACAATATTGTACATTAGATGTTACTGTTCAATACTAATAAATATCTGAAATTAAATGCACTTTTTTGACTAAAAAAGAACTGAAGTCTTGTCCAGCTGACCAGTCAACTTGGAATGGCTTGGGACTACCTTTCCAGGTAGCTTTTGGAAATGTATGTTTAATTCAGTAAACTGAGCTTCTAGAGATATCTTCAGGCTAGAAATAAAAATATAATTTTCCTGCTTGATTTCAGAAGCAATATTCAACAAGCCTTGTGCCTTTCATATCTGTGCTACAGAATCTGAAGCACACTCAAGCCATTCCTAAGGCATAGACAATGATATACCAATCTATATAGACATAGACATAAGCAAAGACTGGATTTTTTTTGTCACTTAGGACAATGAGTAATGATTATTAAACTTTATTTTTAAACAAGGATTTCTTTTACTAGTTCCACAATTTTTCTTAAATATAAAATAAAAAAATATAATTGCAAAATTTTAAATATTATAATCTTTATTTTAAAAAGTGTTGAATGTCTACTGTGTGCTACACAATGCCCTTAGTGCCAGAGAAAGAGTAGGTTTTCTGATTTGGGGATAGATAAACAATTTAGCTCAAATGTTTCTCTCTCTCCCCCAAATGCTAATAAAAGTAAATAACTGAATATAAAATTACAGGGGACAATACTCATTGGACTTGGGAATGAGGATTTTGACACATTTATATTATGCCAACACTAGGAAAATGTCAACAAATTAAATGAAAGCAGCAAGGATGAGTTCATTTTTCCCCTTCCTGAAACGTTATAGTTTGATGAAAAGTAACAGCAATAACTTTTGCTGGTTACATTTTAAGTACTTAAACATTAACTGATGCAACAGGCTCTATGGCTGTAATATTGTCATCCCTACCTTCACAATGCAAAAATCGGGGTCCAGAGAGGCTAAAGAACTAGTCCATGGTCACGATCAGGAAGAGGCTGAGCTTCAAATACAAACTCAAAAAGCTGAATCCTAGTCTTCACTCAGTTACTTCAGTATATGCTTTGCTGTGGAAGTCAGAATTTGAGTAAGGAGGCAGGATGATTAAGAGCAATACAGAAGAAGAGAATTAATGTAAGAAGTGATTACACTTCAGGTTACTGTGAAAGCCATTAAAAAAAATGCTCTATTGAAGACTGTTACATCTGGGCCTGACGCTGGGCCTAGTGTCTCTACAGGTCAGTAGAAGTCATTAGATGAAATGAAAATTTGGATGTGAAAAAGAGGAATATGATGAGCCCATGAGAACACAATGGAATCCATATCATTGTCCCTCTGCCTCCAACCTTAACTATGCGGGGACCAGCAGAAGGAGCTGGCACCCTTTATCGTGGAGCTCCTCATGTTTCTGGCTTAAGACTCAATGCAGCTGAAGCAGAAGACCCACAGCGTTGAGGGGCCTGCAGCTTCCCCAAGCCTGCAAGACAAGTCTGCTCGTCCATGACAATGTGTGCAAATCACAGCACTGCCTGGCATCCAACATCAATCTTGAAAATGTAACTGTTGCTACTTCACCTACTTCTCTTAAATTTCATACAAATATCCTTGTGGCCCATGCTAACCTAGAACTATGCAAAAAAGGGAATTTTTGAGAAATTTAGTCCAATCTTAGCTAAGCGATAATGGTGCAAAGTCATCATACCACATATAAGACAAAGAGATTCTGGAGCAAACCCAAAAATAAGACTTAACTTGAAGAAATATGCATATAAACTTACTGGTAATGTTTGGAGCATTTCCTTTGGAATCCTTTCACCAAAGCAGCACAGAATTTGAAATCTACTACTTTGGGAGGCTACAGGCAAGAGCAACCTACTATCCTTGGAAAGAAAATAGTTATAGAGTGACTCAATCCCCCCACTCCATCTGGAAGGGTTCTTTTATTGTTTGCCAGGGTCTTGGAATAAGACGAGAAAAAAACCATGTGGTCATATCCAAATTTGGAAGTTAGTCAAAATGAAAATTTCATTAAGAAAAATGACCCAACATTGAGTAGCTTTACTAAACAGATAATATTGTGAGGGAAATGTTCCGTAGCACTGAGAGTTGAGATCACAGAACTGGTAGCTGATTGGCCAGACTTCAATTTTAAATATGAAAGGAATAGACTAACATTACCAAGGACATTTAGGAAAGTAAAAATTACCATCAGTTTTGAAGCAAATTAAAATTTCTTTGTTTTAACCAGTTTTAAAATAAGTCAATTTTAAAATAAATCATTCCAGAAATGCAAAAGACACAAGGACGGAAGAAGATTTAAAAAGCTAGTTTATGGCTAGGAACTTTCAAGGAGCATTTGGAAGGGTCTTACAAATATGGAGCATTATTTAAAAATTGTCACTTTTTCCTGAACCCCCAGAAACATTTACCACACTGTGTTTCCAGTTTTCTCCAAACCTACCCACTGCCTTCTATCCTGTGCTTGTTGCCAAGCTACAAAGTCAAAGTCAATTTTTTTATGGCAACATACCTGTTCTATGTGGTAATTTGTGTGTCAGTTACATATTGGTGAATATCAAACCACCACAACACTCAGTGGCTTAAAACAATGATTTGCTATTTTCCATATTTCTTTGTGTTGGCTGGTCTCAACTGGGCAGTTTTTCTGCTTCACGTATTATTGGCTGGGGTCATTCACATGTTTATATTCATAGGAGATCACCTATATTGGCTGTTAGCTGAAACATCTGGCTTCTACTCCAAATGGCCTCATAACAGAATAACCAAGAATTCTTTGTGTGTCCAAAATCTAAAAAGTAAAAACAGAGACTGTCGATCTTTCTTAATGCCCACTGTCAAACTGTCACGGTCACCATATTTTACTAGTTAATGAAATTCACAATAAAATTCATGGAAAGTTGAAATCGACTCATCTTCTTGAAAGGAAAAAACAGCACATACCTACAGAGATGGGAAGTGCAATTGGCAAGCATTTCCATAGACTAGAGTCAACAATGCTTTTCCTAAAGGACCAGATGGTAAACATTTTAGGTTTGCAGGCATCTGGTTTCTATCACTCACAACTATTTAATGCTGTTTTTACGATGCAAAAGCAGTCATAGATAATACATAGATGAATGGATGTGGCTGTGTCCCAGTAAAACTTTGTTCACAGAAACAGGTGGTATGCTTCTGGCTGTGGATACCTACCGTGATACTCTCCATGAAAGGAAGAGTTCTCATATTTAAGTAATTTATCTTCAAGAAATATGGATATATAGAAATGTTTATCTGTTTGTTTATAGGAATGAGAAAGCAGAATAATCCTAACTATTTATGAACAAACACAACTTACATAAAATCATACAATGTCATATATTTAGATTTTTAAATGAATATTCTCCCCACCCCTACCTACTCTATGGTCAGAATATAAGTCCACACCCAACTGATGTTGGCCATGGATACAATAAACATTTGAATTGAAGAAATGAATTTGGGAGTGAAGCTGTGTCCAGTTTGAGCAGAGATTTAAAAGACAACTTATGTTTCTCTTTCCTTTTTTGAGTAGCTTTGAAATACTACCAGGGAAACCTAACAGGTAGTGGTTTCTCCGACTGGGTTCTACAATGAGGAGACATGAGGAACAGAATGGACCAGAACTGACTTACAGATTAGGGCTGAGCCTCAGTTCAGTTCAGTTCAGTCACTCAGTCGTGTCCAACTGTTTGCGACCCCATGAATCACAGCACACTAGGCCTCCCTGTCCGTCACCAACTCCCGGAGTTCACTCAAACTCATGTCCATCGAGGTGGTGATGCCATCCAGCCATCTCATCCTCTGTCGTCCCCTTCTCCTCCTGCCCCCAATCCCTCCCAGCATCAGAGTCTTTTCCAATGAGTCAACTCTTCTCATGAGGTGGCCAAAGTTTGGAGTTTCAGCTTCAGCATCAGTCCTTCCAATGAACACCCAGGACTGATCTCCTTTAGGATGGACTGGTTGGATCTCCTTGCAGTCCAAGGGACTCTCAAGAGTATTCTCCAACACCACAGTTCAAAAGCATCAATTCTTCAGTGCTCAGCTTTCTTCACAGTCCAACTCTCACATCCATACATGACCACTGGAAAAATGATAGCCTTGACTAGATGGACCTTTGTTGGCAAATTAATGTCTCTGCTTTTGAATATACTATCTAGGTTGGTCATAACTTTTCTTCCAAGGAGTAAGCGTCTTTTAATTTCATGGCTGCAATCACCATCTTCAGTGATTTTGGAGCCCAAAAAATAAAGTCTGACACTGTTTCTACTGTTTCCCCATCTGCCATGAAGTGATGGGACCAGATGCCATGATCTTAGTTTTCTGAATGTTGAGCTTTAAGCCAACTTTTTCACTCTCACTTTCATCAAGAGGCTCTTTAGTTCTTCTTTGTTTACTGCCATAAGGGTGGTGTCATCTGCATATCTGAGGTTATTGATATTTCTCCCGGCAATCTTGATTCCAACTTGTGCTTCTTCCAGTCCAGCGTTTCAGGGCTGAGCCTAGCCAAGTGCAAATGGTCCACAAACAACCTCAGCACCAAAAAGAAATGTTTGTGTCTGTAAGCTACTGAATTTTTAGAAGTCTCTTAGACAAAGTTATTATAAAAGATCTTATAAATATGCAAAGGATCTATTAAAATTTCTATTTTGGATTGTATATTGATTGAAAGCAAATTATGACTGAAAATTAGATTTGAAAAGCTATTTTGTGATTAAATTTATAAATAATCTTTTGTATTTTAATGGCCATCATGGCTGTCACTGGTTAGGAGAGATAATACATGCTTCATATAATTTTTTGAGTATTTTCTTTCTAGATTATCCTAAATTAAGCATTGCTTCACTGATTAAAAAATGATTTCAATACCTCTATTTTCCTTTCTAATTCTCACCTTAAAATTTACCTGAGAAAGGTAAGGAAGATAATGAAACGATAGTAGAAGCATCAATGCATGGCAGAATAAAAGTCCTCTATATAATAATACTTATGAATATTATAATTATATGAATATTATACCACATAAAAGTTCAATAAATCACTTTAAAATATCAAATAATATTCTATTTGGGGTCTTCTAATAAATTGAAGGAATTCTGTCTGAAAAGCATATGCTTTGCTTTTAAAGGTCTAATTTGTACTGTTTCTATAGAAAGCACCATATTATTTTGGACAAAAAGCTTTATCAGAGCTAAATCAAGCTTGTACCAATTGTATTCTTACAAATTAAAAGTCTGACAGACATCTATGACATGATACAGCTTTGGTTTCCTTACTTTTGTATATATCCACATGTGCTAACATTGCCATCCCACCATAAGGAACTGATGTAACCTTAAGACATAACTTCAAACTTCTGAGTATGTAATAATGTTCAGATACTAATAAGCATCATCCTTAATATGCATAAAACCTTGGCATATTTGCATCATTCTCCACAATTAATACAAAATTAATGGTTTCAAAGATAAGTTACAGTGTCCAAGTAAATCCAAGTAGAGATTCAAAACCAGCTATGTCTGATTCTGTAGTGCATGTTTCCAGTAATATAATACCTAGTTTCTAAAATATTACTTAATTGTACAAGGTAAAATATATGATAAAGCTTTTGACTTGTTTAAAGCAAAAACTAATGGAAAATTTGACTTGTGTTATGAATATTCTGTTACAGTGACTGCTTTGATGGCTGTAATTAATAGTCTCTCTGTTTCCACATCCCTTGTCTGATAACTTTGAAGTCCCTACACACTCTGATTCTGGAATGAACTTGGAATTTAGTTTGGCCAATAGAATGCTATGGAAATGATGCTGTGATATTTCTGAGTCTATACCTCAAGATGTTCTGTTTTACTGCTTGAAGTAGCTCTCTCTGTCATGGTCAATTTGCCTCTCCCATGATAATCTTGCCTCTGCCATCCTTGCCCACAGATGCTTGGGCTGCCTATTGAGAATGAGTCAACACATGGAGGAGAGCCAAAGCTTCCCTCAAAACAGCCAGCCAACCTTGAATAGCATAGCTACCTACCACCATCTCCTCAGGAAAATGGGAAACATCATTGGTGCATTCTGCCCAAGATGGGCACAGTAAAGGATAAAAATGGTAGAGACCTAGTAGACGCTGAAGAGATCAAGAAGAGATAGAAAGAAAATAAGGAATAACTGTATAAAATAGATCTTAATGAGCCAGATTACTATGATGGTGTCACCCAGAGCCAGACATTTCAAAGTGCAAAGTCAAGTGGAGCTTAAGAAGCACCACTGTTAATAAAGCTAGTGGATGTGATGGAATTCCAGCATAACTATTCAAATCCCTAAAGGATGATGCCATCAAGGTTTTGTATTCATTATGTCAACAAATCTGGATGACCCAGCAGTGGCCACAGGACTGGAAAAGATCGATCCTCATCCCAATCCCCAAGAAGGGTAGTACCAAAGAATATGCTAACCATTGGACAATTGCACTCATTTCCCATGTTAGTAAGGTCATGCTTAAAAACTTGCATGCTAGGCTTCACCATTATGGGAACCAAGAACTTCTAGATGTCCAAGGTGGGTTTAGAAAAGGAAGAGGAACTGGAGCTCAAATTGCCAACATCCACTGGATTATAGAGAATGCAAGAGAATTTCAGAAAAAAAAAATCTATCTCTGTTTCATCAACTACAATAAAGTCTTTGACTGTTTGATCATGAAAGACTGGGAATAGCTCTTAGAGAGATGGAATATCAGACCATCTTACCTGTTTCCTGAGAAACCTGAATGCAGGTCAAGAAGCTACAGTTAGAACCCTGTATGGAACAGCTGATTGGTTCAAGATCTAGAAAAGAGTACGGCAGGAATGTCTGCTGTCACCCTGTTTGTTTAACCTATACACTGAGCCCATCATAAGAAATATCTGCCTGGATGAGTTACAATCTGGAATCAGGATAGGTGGGAGAAACATCAACAACCTCAGATATGTGGATGATACCACTCTAATGGCAGAAAGCGAAAAGGAACTAAAGAACCTCTTGATGAGGGTGAAGGAGGAGAGTGAAATAGCCTGTTTAAGACTAAATATTAAAAAAAAGTAAAATCATGGCATCCAGCCCCATCACTGCATGGCAAATAGAAGGGTAAAAGTGGAAGTTGTGACAGATTTCCTCTTCTTGGGCTCCAAAATCACTGCGGACGGTGACTGCAGCCATGAAATCAAAAGAGGATTGCTTCTTGGAAGGAAAGCAATGACAAAACTAGACAATGTGTTGAAAAGCAGAGACATTACTCTGCTGACAAAGATTCATATAGTCAAGGCTATGGTCTTCCCATTGGTCATGTTTAGTTGTGAGAGCTGGACCATAAAGAAGGCAGAATGCCAAACAATTGATGTCTTTGAACTGTAGTGCTAGAGAAGACTCCTGAAAGTCCCTTGGAGACTTTCTTAAGGGAGATCTTAAGGGAGATCAACTGGAAGGACTGATGCTGAAGCTGAAGCTCAAGTATTTTGGTTATCTGATGTGGAAGGATAACTCACTAGAAAAGTCTCTGATGCTGTGGAAGACTGCAGGCAGAAAGAGAAGAGAGCATCAGAGGATGAGATGGCTGGACAGCATCACTGATGCAATGAACATGAACTTGAACAAACTCCAGGAGATGGTGAGGGACAGGGAGGTCTGGGGAGCTGCAGTCCATGGCGTCACAAAGAGTCAGACACGGCTGGGTGACTGAACAATAACAGCAACAACAACAATAACTTACACCCACCCCCATAGCTGTGGGAGCAGAGTGTCAACACCAAATGATCTCGAACTGAAATTTCTATCATAATTAGTGATGTTGAACATCCTTTCTTATGCCTGTTAGTCATCTGTATATCTTTATACAAAAAGCTATAGGAGAGTCTGTTTTTTTTTTTTCCCCCTTAAGATTGTTTTGGCAATTTGGGGTCTTTTGTGGCTTATTTTTGGATTATTTGCTCTAATTCTGTAGAAAATGCCATGTGCTTTTTTTTTTTTTTTTAAGTAGGGATTTGCATTACATCTGTAGATTTCTTTGGGCAGTATGGCCATTTTAGCTGTATTAATTCTTCTAACCCAAAAGCATCACATATCTTTCCATTTACTTGTATCAACAATGAGATAGCACCTCACACCTGTCAGAATGGCCACCATCAAGATGTGGACAAATAACAAATGTTGAAGAAGATGTAGAGAAAAGGGAACACTTGTACACTGTCAGTGGGAATATAAATTGGTGCAGCCACTGTGGAAAACTGTATGGAGGTCCTCAAAAAAAAAAAAAAAAAAAAACAAAA
>NW_011494897.1:10992737-10993252 GCF_000754665.1 Bison bison bison
TAGCCTTCCAGCCTCCTCTGTCCATGGGATTCTCCAGGCAAGAATACTGGAGTGGGTTGTCATGCCCTCCTCCAGGGGAATCTTCTAGACCCAGGGATTGAACTTTCGACTCTTATATCTTCTGCCTTGGCATAGGGTTCTTGCCTTGGCTAGTGGGTTCTTCACCACTAGCATCAGCTGGATCCAGCAATTCCACTTCTGGGTATATATCCAGAAAATATGAGGGCACTATTTCAAAAACACACATACTTAAGGATATTATTTGCAATAGCCGAGACATGGAAGCAACACAAGTGCCCATCCACAGATGATTGTATTAAGATGTTACACACACCAGAATATCACTCAGCTAGAGAAAGAAGGAAGTTCTACCATTTGCAGCAATGTGGATGGATGGACCTAAAAAATATTATGCTTATTGAAATAAGTCAGAGGAAGGCAAAGTTGTGTGATATCACTTATATGTGGAATCTAAATCTCTCTCTCTCTCTCTCTCTCTCTCTCTATATATATAT
>NW_011494897.1:10993436-10997612 GCF_000754665.1 Bison bison bison
TATATATATATATATATATATATATATATGTAATGGATATATATGTAAAACAGAAAGACTCATAAATAGAGAAAGAAAAAACATGTGGTTACTGGTGAGGAGAGGGAAGGAAGGAGGGATAAATTAGGGGTATGGGATTAACAGATATAAACTACAATGTATAAAATACTATGTGACAAGAATATGCTGAATAGCACAAGAAATTATAGCCATTATCCTGTAATAACTTAAAATGAAGTATAATCTACAAAAATACTGAGTCACTACAGTTCAATTCAGTCGCTCAGTCATGTCCAACTCTGCGACCCCATGAACCGCAGCACACCAGGCTTCCTTGTCCCATCATCAACTCCCGGAGTTTATGCAACTCATGTCCATTGAATCAGTGATGCCATCCAAACATCTCATCCTCTGTTGTCCCCTTCTCCTCCTGCCCTCAATCTTTCCCAACATCAGGGTCTTTTCAAATGAGTCACTATACTCCATGCTAAGTCGCTTCAGTCGTGTCTGACTCTGTGTGACCCCAGAGATGGCAGCCCACCAGGCTCCCCTATCCCTGGGATTCTCCAGGCAACAACACTGGAGTGGGTTGCCATTTCCTTCTCCAGTGCATGAAAGTGAAAAGTGAAAGTGAAGTTGCTTAGTCGTGTCCGATTCCTAGCGACCCCATGGACTGCAGCCTACCAGGCTCCTCTGTCCATGGGATTTTCCAGGCAAGAGTACTGGAGTGAGGTGCCATTGGCTTCTCCGACTACATTTCATAGCTAAAACTAATACAATATTGAAAATCAACTGTATTTCAATGAAAAAAAAATCAGATAAATTGTCCTGCTGAGTCCAGTCTAAATGTAAACCTGTTAGCACTGGAGTGACAAGATCAAGATGGCAAAATAGGTTGTTCCTGACTTTTAGTTCCCTTCACCAAAAGATCAGCTAGCAAGTATCCATAGCCAAAACATCAATATGAAAATCCTGGAACACAGGAGGGAAGCTGAGGCACCCCCTTGATCCAGAGACTGAGATAGGCAAGAAGAATGGCATTAGAAGCACAAGAGGCAGGCACAGTGCCAAACCAAGGGTTTCTCCAGTAGGAAATAAAGAGCCCAAGGTGGGCATTCAGCAGCCCAGCACTGTGGGTCACTTCCTAGGAGGCCCACTCAGGTCTTGCCCTATGGGAATAGATGGTGGATTTGAGGGACTTGACCACTGGAGATCAGATTGAGATGGAGAAGGAGGAGGAGACTTAGATGAGCATGTGGACCTCAGCAGGTTGCCTTTCTCTGTTCAGCTGCTCCAAAGTAGATATCCAAGGCAGTACTCTGCAGGACTGTAGAGATGAGCTGATGAATCAATCTGGCCAAGCATCTCAAGATACAGTTATGCTTGATTTGCATCCACAACCAAAGAACCATATATGCCCCTAGAGCATTTTCTATCACCTTGCCTGGGCAAGACAGCAAATTTGCAGGCCTTCCTGCTGCTGAATATAGTCTTAAGTTTTACCCAATCAGGCAGCCTAACAAAAGGACCTAAGAAGTGGCCTAGCTCATCCAACAACCATGGTTAAAATGGCACCAGAGCAGAGAGTCCAACCAGTGGATCTATCAATGTGCAGAGCCAGATGGTGGCCCTGCCTGGCCAGAGAGACCAGTGAGAAGATTTGCCTGATTCAAACCTCAACCAACAAGCCAAACCAGCCTTGGAGCCAGTTCTGCAGCCCCAACAGGACAGAGGAGCAAATTGAAAGCCCAGTCCACTGGGTGATGTATAGCCCCCAGTACAGTCTGGCTTGGAAACTGGCTGGAGCAAGAGGGAGCACCATGTATCATCCTCCAGCCCCATTTAAAGCAGTGTCAGAGCAGTTCTGCTTGTTTTGGGTCCCCATCCAATCAGCCAAAGCGATTTAGAACCTGTTCCACCCACCCAGGCAAGGTTTGTGGCCCAGCCTCGTATTGAGTATTGCTTTCAGTACCATTCAACCAGGAAACCTGACTACAGCACGTGGGAGGCTTGTTGCAGTGCCCAAGTAGAGAGCCCTGTTAGCAGTTCTGCTCCTCTGCAGAGCCCAGCTGATGGTCCTACCTGGCCAAGGAGTTCAGTGGGCAGATATGCCTGATTTGGGTCCACATCCAACAAGCCCCTCAAGCTATGATGCCTGATTACCTAGCTAATGATTGCAATCAAATTCAAAGGCCCATCTAAGGCTAAATATAGCTTCCAGCCCTGTCTATCAAGGAGGCCTAACCACAGCATCTAGAAAGCTGTGATTTTTTTTTTTTCTATATCTCTGCCAACAATGGCACACCCAAGTGGAAAATTTTATCCATCTATATTGGGCATGGCTGGCCCAAGAGCTTCATGGAAATTCTGCCTGATTTGGATCCCAAGATATTCAGTAGTAATAGTCATGGAGCCTCTTCTACAGCCCCACTCAGGTAGGAAAGCAAATTCACAGCCTTGTCCAGCTACTGAGGGTAGCATCTAGTGTCATCCAACTAGGAAGCCTGAGTAGAGAATCCACATATCTGCAGAGACTATCATAGCCACTCTTGAGCAGAAAACCCAGCCAGCAGTCCTATCCAAGAGCTCTTAGCAAGGAGCATGCACCCAGACTCATAGCTCAGGCTGTGATGTTACCAAATAGAAACCCCAATAGCAAGTTGTACCTGTCCAAGGACGCTACCAGCAGACTCATCCAAAACTGCAAGCTGGATCGACGGGTAAAGGACTGTCTCCGCTGAAAGCAAATTGTAAAGTGTGGAAGAGGAGACTGCTTACCTAAACGCATACATACCAAGGCAAGGAATCATGAGTCATGAAAGACTGGGTAAATATGGCACCACAGAAGAAAAATAAGTTCCAATAACTGACCCTAAAGAAATGAAGATTTATGAACTTTCTGACAAAGAATTTAGAATAATCCTCTTAAATAAGCTGTAAGCTAAACAAATAAAGAAACAGAAACCATTAGAAAAGAAACCCTAGAGTTTAAGAAGTCAATAATTAAACTGAAGAAGTCGACAGAGAGCAACTCAACCAAGAGGAAAAACCAGTGAACTCAAAAATAAGTCATTTGAAATTGTCAAGTAAGAGAAGTAAACAAACAAACAAAAGAACAAGAAAAGAAAAAAGAAAAATGTGAAGTTTACTGAACTTATGGGACACAAATAAAAAAAACAACATACACAGTTTGGGAATCTCAAAAGGGAAAGAGATAGAGATGGGCAGAAAGTATATTTATTTATTTATTTTTCTTTTTTTTAAAATTTTATTTTATTTTTAAACTTTACATAATTGTGTTAGTTTGCCAAATATCAAAATGAATCCATCACAGGTATATATGTGCTCCCCATCCTGAACCCTCCTCCCTCCTCCCTCCCCATACCATCCCTCTGGGTCGTCCCAGTGCACTAGCCCCAAGCATCCAGTATCGTGTATATTTAAAACAATAATAGCTGAAAACTTCCCAAATCTAGGAAGAGAAATGGACACTGAGATTCACGAAGCTCCAAAGACTCCAACTAGGTTAAACCAAAGGGGCTACACCAAGATACATTATAATTAAATTTTCAAGAGTCACAGAAAAAGAGAGGGCATCATGCTAAGTAAAATAAATCAGACAAAGACTTACACTGCATGATCACATTTATATGTGCAATCTGAAAAAAACAAACAAACATAAAAAAGGGAACAGATTGGTGATCACCAGAAGTGAGAGCCAGGGGATGGAGTAAATGGATAAAGGTGAGCAGATTCCTAGCTACAAGATCAATACATTCTAAAATTGCACTCATCTCACACACTAGTAAAGCAATGCTCAAAATTCTCCAAGCCAGGCTTCAGCAATATGTGAACCGTGAACTTCCTGATGTTCAAGCTGGTTTTAGAAAAGGCAGAGGAACCCGAGATTAAATTGCCAACATCCGCTGGATCATGGAAAAAGCAAGAGAGTTCCAGAAAAACATCTATTTCTGCTTTATTGACTATGCCAAAGCCTTTGACAGTGTGGATCACAATAAACTGTGGAAAATTCTGAAAGAGATGGGAATACCAGACCACCTGATCTGCCTCTTGAGAAATTTGTATGCAGGTCAGGAAGCAACAGTTAGAACTGGACATGGAACAACAGACTGGTTCCAAATAGGAAAAGGAGTTCATCAAGGCTGTGTATTGTCA
>NW_011494897.1:10997857-11004394 GCF_000754665.1 Bison bison bison
AGAGATGTTACTTTGCCAGCAAAGGTCCGTCTAGTCAAGGCTATGGTTTTTCCTGTGGTCATGTATGGATGAGAGAGTTGGACTGTGAAGAAAGCTGAGCGCCAAAGAATTGATGCTTTTGAACTATGGTGTTGGAGAAGACTCTTGAGAGTCCCTTGGACTGCAAGGAGATCCAACCAGTCCATTCTGAAGATTAGCCCTGGGATTTCTTTGGAAGGAATGATGCTAAAGCTGAAACTCCAGTACTTTGGCCACCTCATGCAAAAAGAGTTGACTCATTGGAAAAGACTCTGATGCTGGGAGGGATTGGGGGCAGGAGGAGAAGGGGACGACAGAGGATGAGATGGCTGGATGGCATCACTAACTCGATGGACGTGAATCCGAGTGAACTCTGGGAGTTGGTGATGGACAGGGAGGCCTGGCATGCTGCGATTCATGGGGTAGCAGAGTCGGACACGACTGAACAACTGATCTGATCCAATGTGAACTATGTATATAATGTATGTGTGTGCTAAGTAATTTCAGTCATTACTTCATTCCGACTCTTTTCAACACCATGGACTGTAGGCCACCAGGCTCCTCTGTCCATGGGATTCTCCAGGCAAGAATACTAGAGTGGGTTGCTGAGCCCTCCTTCAGGGGACCTGGAAGTTCAATCCCAACCCAGGGATTGAACTTACATCTCTTATGTCTCTTGTATTGGTAGAGGGGATCGTTACCACTAGTGACACCTCAGAAGCCCTATATAATGTATAGTATGATGAACTCCAGGAGATAGGAAGCCCAGTATGCTGCAGTCTGTGGGATTGCAAAGAGTCAGACATGACTTAGGAACTTAACAACAAAATGGTAAACTGGAGTTAGAAACACTGCACTGTATATTTGAAAGTTGCCAACAGAGTGGACCTTAAAAGTTCTCACCACAAGAAACGTTAATTTTAAGTATGTGAGGTGATGGATATTAACATTGCAACAATCAATTTCCAATATACACATATATCAGATCATTATGTTATACACTAAATTGTATCTGAGTAAAACCGGAAAAAAATCCTCATGAATCATGTGCTTGGTAAACGATTGTTTGAAGTCACTTTTTTGAGGAAGGATATTAATGAAAAGGACGTGCTGAAGAGGATAATTCTGGAAATGTATTTTCCTAGTAACAAATAATGAAAATTATTCTTTTAAGAAAGGTCACAAATTCAAAGTATATTTACAAAGCTATTTTTATTCTGATAATATTTTGTACTACTTTTTGAAGTCAAATAAGATCTATCAAAGGACATAAAAATCTTGAGACTGCTACAGAATGTATGTATATGTCTGTGTGTTTTGAGAATGCACAAATTATTAAAGAAAGAAAGATGAAAGATTTTTTTAAATTAAATATGGCCATGAAATAGACTAAAAATAAAACTTAAAACCTTCTGAAGTCTTCTGGGAATTTCAAATAGTGTAATTTTTATTTATTTTCCAAAAGTTATATATTGAAGAAAGGAGCAACTCTTGTATACACAAACACACACACACACACACAAATTTTAAGTAATACTATTTTTATTAAAAAGAGTTTCACATATTTCAATTACTTAGGTCTGGCATATGCATTAGTATGCAATAAAATGTATGTTGTTTTGCATTCTAACTTTAGCTTTTATTCTTTCTTTACTTGTTATTTTCTTGGTCAGACTTGCTGCTTTATTACTTTGGGCCAATCCCATACTGTAAGGAAAGCTACTGGTTTAAGACTGTACCACCAAGCATCCCTTAGATACAATACATCTGAGATCAGCTGAGTATAGGCAGGATTGCCTGACTTCAAACACAGAATCTATGATCCTATGATAGTAATTTTTAAAATATTTTTTAAATGATTAATAGATTTCCTTTTATTTTATTTTTTAACTTTACAGTATTGTACTGATTTTGCCATATATCAACATGAATCCACCACAGATATACATGTGTTCCCTATCCTGAACCCTCCTCCTTCCTCCCTCCTCCCTTCCCGTCCCTCTGGGTCGTCCCATTGCACCAGCCCCAAGCATCCAGTATCGTACATTGGACCTGGACTGGCGACTCGTTTCATATATGATATTATACATGTTTCAATGCCATTCTCCAAAATCAAGCTGTGATACATATGCACAATGGAGTATTACTCAGCCATTAAAAAGAATACATTTGAATCAGTTCTAATGAGGTGGATGAAACTGGAGCCTATTATACAGAGTGAAGTAAGCCAGAAAGAAAAACAGTATACTAACTCATATATATGGAATTTAGAAAGATGGTAATGATAACCCTGTATACGAGAGAGAAAAAGAGACACTGATGTATAGAACAGTCTTTTAAAATATTTTTAAGCCACTAAGTTTAATGTTTTTGTTTTTCTTTTAAAGAACAACAATAGCTACTTGATGAAAACTTTTTTAGACTTATCAATTAAAATTTTTGGTAAAGATTTAATTACAAGCAAATACGTTTCCCTCTTTAAAATTATTTTTACAGTTTTCACACTCTCAGTTAATGTTACCATCATCCACTAAGACTTCTTGAATTTACTGGTAGGAGAGAGCAATGGCAACCCGCTCCAGTACTCTTGCCTGGAGAATCCCATGGACGGAGGAGCCTGGTGGGCTGTAGTCCATGGGGTCGCGAAGAGTCGGACACTTACTGAGCGACTTCACTTTCACTTTCATGCATTGGAGAAGGAAATGGCAACCCACTCCAGTGTTCTTGCCTGGAGAATCCCAGGGACGGGGGAGCCTGGTGGGCTGCCGTCTGTGGGGTCGCACAGAGTCGGACACGACTGAAGCGACTTAGCAGCAGCAGCAGCAGCAGCACCCTTGCAACTTTCATCTATCATAACTACAAGCCCTATTTGCTCTATACTTGGTAAATGTGACATACAATTTTACCTCTCAGGATCTGAAATGCTGCCACATGCCATATCTAATCTCTTAGAAATCCATTTTTTCTTCAAAATATATGCATAATCTTAATACTGTTCATCACTCCCCATACTGTTAAACTCTTCAAGGGACTGTCATCTCCTGCCTGCATTGTTGATGTAGATTGGCAGTGGTTTTCCATGCTTCTACCACTGATACTCAGTATTCTATTCATAGGAAAGTTGCAAAAATGATACTTTATACCATAAATCAGATTATGTCTGTTTCTCAAAATGCTCCTTGGCTTCCCACACCATGTTATTGGTAACAGAAGCATATTCGTCACACACACACAGGAATTATGTCTCTGTAATTAATAAGCTAAGGCTAAACTCCATTTATAACCAGGCACACAGTTGTGGATTATACTACTATATACTATATATACTACTAGTTGGAATATAAATTTCAAACTCATACCCAGTTGGTATGCATCTGTGTTTATATGTTTTTATTCACTGTATAGTCTTCCTTTTATATGGAAATGCTATATGTAAATCAGATCAAAATGGATTTATTCTGGTTGATAGGAGGGAAATGTGATGGAATGGAATAAAATTCTCCTTCCTCTCATCCACCAGAAACTTCTGATATAAGTCTTCTGAGAAACATCTTAGAGATCCACTAATTTAAAGAACAATAAATAAATATAATATGTGATGAATACATCTGTTAGAAAATAAAATTATAGCATCTAATGTGCAAAAGACATAATTCTAAGGTGCATTAAAAATCATAGTACCAGTTTTTGCATTACCCCAGCATCACTGCAGTGGAGAACAAGCCAGAATCCTTATGAATTTGCTTTTTAAATTATTCTCAAATACAAAATCGCTTCACAAGTTTATTTTATCTTTATAAATACACTGGGCTGTGGAGGCTGAAGATAATGACCTACAATAGAATGCATCCTTGGCTTCTATCTTTCTAAAAAATGGCTCTAGTTCTTAACTTTTTATATTAGCAAATCATTGGAAATATTTTAATAGCTGCATTTTTACAGTCTCTTCCACACCACTTTGCAAATACAGTCTCTTAGTATTAGGTTGAAAGAGGTAGAATGTAACAAGGGCGGGAAGATGCCTGAATTAGCCCTGTGGTGACAGTTCTCTGATCATTTACAAATCTTGGCCCAGGGAGTTAAAATTTAACAAGTGGAGTAGTAAATATAGAAGATTGCTTTGAAAAATGAAATCCCTGTAGAGCAGGATTTGGAAGAATCTGAAGGAAATTTACATTTCAACACATTGTTCATTTCTACTTCCTATGGAGGACTCTCACAGAACAATTGCACTTTTCAGAGTTCTTTGCTTTAGTTTGAGTCAATGGCAAAAGTCCTGCTGCTAAGCCACTTTATCAGAACATTTTGAAAGGACATTCACATAGTCCAAAGTCACTTTGTTAAATAACACCCTTTACAAATTGGTGCTGTGAGAAAAAATTAAAAACCCTGGATTTTGTTAATCGTGATTCAATACTCTCAAAGGATTTCAGCTTTTATTTATGTAATTTATAAGATCATTTAGGAACATTGTTTTTTTCTTTCCTTAACATAGAAAACTGATAAATGATCTCTTTATATGCATTTCATCAGTTGTATGCTAAAATTCTGTGAGGAATTGTATATATGCAGATGTTCTGTGAAACTTGCGAAACATAGTCTTCAAGGTTAAAATTTTGTCAATCTCTAAAAATTAGACTACCATATTCACTGAAATAGAGCATCAACTATCATTTGCCAACCATGCCATTTCCTTATAGGAAAAAGATACCTGAACGTTGTAAAGAGTTATTCTCTGTGTAAAATTTTATGCATATTAATTTGTATGTAGCGATCATTATGTTCAGTGATGTAGAGTAAATTTCCTCTTGGTATGTTTAACATTCAGTTGTATTCTTTAACTATTTTCATGTCTCCCTTTACTTGCCAACAGAACATATGATTTGCATTAGAGCAATTACCTGTTTCAAAATTCCAAGTAAATGTACTAAATCTACTAAATGTACCATAGCATAGCCCTACCACTTTAGAATATTAGAATTGGAAGAATAAAGAAAAGGTAACTAGACTACTTCCACAAATGTGGAATTATCTTCCAACATTTCAGATATTTATTCAGCTTCTATTTGAATCTTTTCAATGATGCATAAATATCTGGATGATGAGATATTTTATTACCTTTTTGGAATAACTGTGGTTATATCCAAAAATCTTTTTTTTTTTTTTAACATATATTAGACCGAAAACTTCTTGTGCTTTTCACTATTGCTCCTAGATGTCTCTGCTGCTGCTGCTAAAGTCACTTCAGTTGTGTCCGATTCTGTGCTACCCCATAGATGGCAGCCCACTAGGTTCCTCTGTCCCTGGGATTCTCTAGTAAAGAATACTGCAGTGGGTTGCATTTCCTTCTCCAATGCATGCATGCATGCTAAGTCGCTTCAGTCGTGTCTGACTCTGTGACCCCATGGACAGCAGCCCACCAGGTTCCTTTATCCACAGAATTCTCCAGGCAAGAATAGTGGAGTGGGTTGCCATGTCCTTCTCCCCCTAGATGTCTCTGGAATCATGTAATTCTTCAAATGTGATAAAAATCTGTATCTTCAAAGAGGATTGTACAAAATATTTGTGACATCTTAATTCATAATAGATAAACTCTGCTGCTGCTGCTGCTGCTAAATCACATCAGTCGTGTCTGACTCTGTGTGACCCCATAGATGGCAGCCCACCAGGCTCCCCCATCCCTGGGATTCTCCAGGCAAGAACACTGGAGTGGGTTGCCATTTCCTTCTCCAATGCATGAAAGTGAGAGGTGAAAAAAAAAAAGAAAGAAAGTGAAGTCGCTCAGTTGTGTCCCACTCTTCGCAACCCCATGGACTGCAGCCCACTAGGCTCCCCTGTCCATGGGATTTCCCAGGCAAGAGTACTAGAGTGGGTTGCCATTGTCTTCTCTGAGATTAACTCTAGAAACAGCTTAAATGCCCACAAAAAATAAATGGATGAATGATATGTGCATTATTTATATAATGAGAAACAATTCAGCAATAAAATAAATGAACTACTCATAAAAAGAATGATATAAATGATTTCAAATACATTGTGTTGAATAATAGAAACAGGATGCAGAAGTACATAATGTAACGTACCTTGGACATGAAATATAAAAACTTCATACCCTTATGCTGATAGAAGTAAGACAATGGTTGCCTCAGGGACTGTGGAGAAAAATGCCTAGAAAGGACACACAAAAAAACTTCCTAGAAATCTGTTTCAGGTCAACAATAATCATCCAAATGCTGTATGAGGTATTAAAAAACATATGCTAAAGTTGGAAGTTGGCAATATTTCATCACACTTGATTCTCAGTCCAAACTACCTCATTTATGCACACAAACAACAAAAAAACTTGGATGACAGATAAACTTTCAGCATGACACTTAAAATAATCAAATGCATCATGGTGACTAGTTTCTCACAATCTGAATCTGAGAGTAATAGCTTTGTATCAACATTAAAATTAAAATTTGTCCAGTATTAACTCAAATACCTCCAAAAGGAATATATTTTCCCCTTAACTCAGCT
>NW_011494897.1:11004494-11008036 GCF_000754665.1 Bison bison bison
AACTCAGCTATGCTTAAAATGATTCAAAGAGATTAGATTCTAATCCAATTCCGTGTTTTATTTTTGTGAAATGTCTCATTTAAGTACCAGGCAAACACAATATAATTTGGAATTATTTGTAAACAGATGCTTTATGCCATCTGTTAAATACAACATTCTGTATTTGGAAGGAAGATTTGGGGGCATAGCTGCTTTTTCCAATGTAAGTTTGAATGTTTGATAACCAAAACTTAATTTTTTAGAAGGAGCAATTTAAAATTTATGAAAATAACCCCACAAAATATATTATGAGACCTCTTGTCCTTCATGAAGTGGTTTTCATCTTTGGGCAATGAAGGCTTGCAATTGCAACTGCAGTATTTAAGATGTTTTAATGCAAATATGTTATTGAGATACTTTTTATTTCCAGTGATTATGACATTCGATTTTAAAGCTATAGGTTTGTGTGTGTGAATTTTTGTTTAGTTTTGCTGAGATTAGTAGTCATTTAAATATACAATATCTATTTCTACTTCAATGAATTTATTGTTTAAAGATATACTTTTTTTTATGAAGTCTGTGAATTAAAGGGTGATTTTAAGCCATTCATAGTGAGTATATCTTTATTATTAATAGTTCAAGAGGATCAATTAGAATTGGTAGGACTGACTTTCAGTTATTAATGGAAAATATTTCTAAACTATTTTCTCAGTGTGACAGTGGTTCAAGTTAAGACTTTAGATATAGTTTTAAAAGTTTTTATTTAAAAAGAGCAAAAAGACTGTTCTATACATCTGTGTCTCTTTTGCTGTCTCGCATACAGGGTTATTGTTACCACGTTTCTAAATTCCATATATATATATATATATATAATAATCTTTTGGACTCTGTGGGAGAGGGTGAGGGTGGGATGATTCGGGAGAATGACATTGAAACATGTATATTATTATATGTGAAATGAATTGCCAGTCCAGGTTTGATGCATAGGGCAGGATGCTCGGGGCTGGTGCACTGTGATGACTCAGAGGGATGGTATGGGGAGGGAGGTGGGAGGGGGGTTCAGGATGGGGAACACATGTACATCCGTGGTGTATTCATGTCAATGTATGGTAAAACCAATACAATATTGTAAAGTAATTAGCCTCCAATTAAAATAAATAAATTTATATTAAAAAATAGCAAAAAGAAAAAGAAATACTGTCCAGTGAACCAATCAATTGATGACTTTCAAAAACTCATATATAGTATTGAAACAGTGGCCCAAGTATGCACTGCTTGTTATCATATTTGTAATATTTTAACTTAACTTTTTCAAATTCTAAAATTATACCATGGTATGATTCTGAAATTTCTATGATAATTGAAACATTACAGAGATCATTATTCTAAATATCATCATATTTTTCACATCACCCATAAGAGAAGGTCAATAGGAGAACTTGATTTGTGGCTATATATAAGGAACGCATCAATATTGTGCACACTGGATCCATCAGAAATTTTCTTAATGTAAAGATGGATCCTATGCATAGTCTTTCATTTTAGATTTGCCCTGCTTATTGTTCGGTAGCTAAGTCATATCCGACTCTTGTGACCCCGTTTCTGTCCACGTAATTCTCCAGTCAAGAATACTGCAGTGGGTTTGCCGTTCCCTTCTCCAGGGGATCTTCCAGACCCAGGGATCGAACTTGGATTTCTGGCATGCAGACAGTGTCTGAGCCACCAATAAAAGATGAAATTTATTTTTAAAATTTTCAGAGAAATTATTGTAAAATTATGGATCTAACTTGAACAAGTTAAGTGTTTCTCTTTAAAAATATTTTTGTCCTTTTTCAAGAAAGTTACATGTACTAATCTTTTGAAATGTACTAACTTTTTAGGCTTCTGTGTATTTATACTTCTTGTGTACTTATGGAAGAGTCATTTAAAGATTTGTTATTAGTTTTAATACAAATAAGTTGTTTATATTGAGAAAATATAACCAAATTAGATCACCTTTGCATAAAATGTGAAGATGTGAGATATATTATAATTATTAATATGGTAAAACTAACCAAATTCTATGATACTTTACTAAATAATTATTTTCTAACTAAATCTTTACTATTATCAAGGCCAACTCTACTGAACATTAAAGATACATTTTTATCTCAAAGTTATTTATGATGGCATAACTGGGAAGGAATATTGCAAGTAAATTTTGTGATATCCTTTGAGAAACTTTAGCAATTTCTTGGGCTACTTTATACATATATCATGCTCCTGAAATATAAACATAATTCAGCTTACTGAAGTTGTTGTCTGTGATCATATTTTGCAATATAGAACTTGTTCTGGGTTTCTGTGATAATATTATTGAATTACTGTTATTGACCAAGGGAAGCTCACACAGAAAATTAAAATTATGAAATCTTATATGTATGTCAGCAAAACTAAATTGAAATTACATACAGAAAATTATAGGGTATAAACCATAGATATCAAACAAAAATAAGAGCACTTAGAATATTTGAAAACATATAAATAATTTTAAAAAATAAATTAAAAAAACATATGCAGGGTGTTTTACAGAGAATATAAGGCTAAATATCTGTGGCAAGGACTGGGACAACCCAGAGGGATGGTATGGGGAGGCAGGAGGGAGGAGGGTTCAGGATGGGGAACACATGTATACCTGTGGCGGATTCATTTTGATATTTGGCAAAACTAATACAATTTGTAAAGTTTAAAAATAAAAATAAAATTTAAAAAAAAGTAAAAGAAAAGAAAAGAATTTGAACACTCTGTCTTAATTGTTTGTATCACAAACGTGTACAGGAGATCAATATTATTCAGTTCAGTTCAGTTCAGTCACTCAGTCGTGTCCAACTCTTTGCAACACCATGAATCGCAGCACACCAGGCCTCCCTGTCCATCACCAACTCCCGGAGTTCACTCAAACTCATGTCCATCGAGTCAGTGATGCCATCCAGCCATCTCATCCTCTGTCATCCCCTTCTCCTCCTGCCCTCAATCCCTCCCATCATCAGAGTCTTTTCCAATGAGTCAACTCTTTGCATGAGGTGGCCAAAGTACTGGAGTTTCAGCTTTAGCATCATTCCTTCCAAAGAAATCCCAGGGCTGATCTCCTTCAGAATGGACTGGTTGGATCTCCTTGCAGTCCAAGGGGCTCTCAAGAGTCTTCTCCAACACCACAGTTCAAAAGCATCAATTCTTCGGCGCTCAGCTTTCTTCACAGTCCAACTCTCACATCCGTACATGACCACAGGAAAAACCATAGCCTTGACTAGACGGACCTTTGTTGGCAAAGTAATGTCTCTGCTTTTCAATATGCTATCAAGATTGGTCATAACTTTCCTTCCAAGGAGTAAGCGTCTTTTAATTTCATGGCTGCAGTCACCATCTGCAGTGATTTTGGAGCCCAAAAAAATAAAGTCTGACACTGTTTCCACTGTTTCCCCATCTGTTTCCCATGAAGTGATGGGACCAGATGCCATGATCTTCATTTTCTGAATGTTGAGCTTTAAGCCAACTTTTTCACTCTCCACTTTCACTTTCATCAA
>NW_011494897.1:11008136-11022455 GCF_000754665.1 Bison bison bison
ATTTCTCCCAGCAATCTTGATTCCAGCTTGTGCTTCTTCCAGCCCAGCATTTCTCATGATGTACTCTGCATATAAGTTAAATAAGCAGGGTGACAATATACAGCCTTGACGTACTCCTTTTTCTATTTGGAATCAGTGTGTTGTTCTATGTCCAGTTCTAACTGTTGCTTCCTGACCTGTATACAGGTTTCTCAAGAGGCAGGTCAGGTGGTCTGGTATTCCAATCTCTTTCAGAATTTTCCACAGTTTATTGTGATCCACACAGCCAAAGGCTTTGGCATAGTCAATAAAGCAGAAATAGATGTTTTTCTGGAACTCTCTTGCTTTTTGGATGATCCAGTGGATGTTAGCAATTTGATCTCTGGTTCCTCTGCCTTTTCTAAAACCAGCTTGAACATCTGGAAGCTCACGGTCCACGTATTGCTGAAGCCTGGCTTGGAGAATTTTGAGCATTACTTTACTAGCGTGTGAGATGAGTGCAGTTGTGCAGTAGTTTGAGCATTCTTTGGCATTTCCTTTCTTTTGGATTGGAATGAAAACTGACCTTTTCCAGTCCTGTGGCCACTGCTGAGTTTTCCAAATTTGATGGCATATTGAGTGCAGCACTTTCACAGCATCATCTTTCAGGATTTGCAATAGCTCAACTGGAATTCCATCACCTGCACTAGCTTTGTTCATAGTGACTTCACATTCCAGGATGTCTGGCTCTAGGTGAGTGATCACACTATTGTGATTATCTGGGTCGTGAAGATCTTTTTTGTACCGTTCTTCTGTGTAATCTTGCCACCTCTTCTTAATATCTTCTGCTTCTGTTACATCCATACCATTTCTGAGGTTGCATTTAAAATGCTATTATTCACATTACATGAAAGATAAAGGAAAAATCATCCCTTTATAACAAATGATATCATCATTTTGTTGGTGCCTCTCAGATCTTCCGATGTGAGATTCTGATGGACATAATAGGAAACCTTCTAAACCATACTTGTGCCTGCCATCCTTCATTACAAAAGTGCTAAATAGGTAAATCTCAATTTCTGTTCTGTCCTTCAAAGAACTAATCACACAGACAAAATTTGGCACACTGTGTCTTTCAGAAGATGTTATCTATTTGTTCCCAAAGGGTAGGCTTGAGTACTAATGTTTTGTCAACTAGGAAAACATTCTGTTGCCGTCAAGAATTTTTATGTACAAAATTGAATATATGCATGCAACATTAAAAGTATCATTGTATCATTTTAGACATTTTTATAAGTAACGTCAGAAATATTCTTATCAAATCTAAGATTAAGAACTGTTTAAAATGTTTTGGGTTTCTGCAATACACTTATGTTCTACTTTACATATTGAAAATTAAGTTATGTTTTTAGTTACACATTAGGATCCAGTGAGGTGTGAATGTGTCAGTCACTCAGTCCTTTCAGACTCTTTGCAACCCCTTGATCTGTAGCTCTTGAGGATCCCCTGTCCATGGAATTTTCCAGGCAAGAATACTGGAGGGCGTAACCATTCCCTTTGCCAAGGGCTCTTCCCAACCCAGGGATCCAACCCAGGTCTTCTGCATTGCAGGCAGTTTCTTTACCACCTGCCCCACCAGGGAAGCTCAGTTACATCTAAGTTCACAGCAATTAGTAATAACTAACAAGTATGTAGCTGGTATTCTGACAGCATGTACCATTTTCCTTATTTTTAAGATTACTATCTGGTGTGAAAGATTAGCTTTAGATATTAGTTTACTATTTATATGCTTGAATATGACAAAAGAGGTGCTGGAGAAAAAATGGAAGTCTGAAATTTTACAAATCATTGAGTAGTAGCAAAATTGAATGAAAATGTTAAATAAATCAATCTATGACTTACTAGTGGTTAAGGTTATCTGACAGTGTAAATTGATGTTAATATCAAGATTAGATAACTTACATCACCATATAGATATAATTTGCATTTTTATAACTGATATAGATGCTGGCTCCTTGGAAGAAAATCTATGACAAACCTAGACATCATATTAAAAAGCAGAGACATTACTTTGCCAACAAAGGTACGTATAGTCAAAGCTATGGTTTTTCCAGTAGTCGTGTATGGATGTGAGAGTTGGACCATAAAGAAGGCTGAGTGCCAAAGAATTGATGGTTCCAAACTGTGGTGTTGGAGAAGACTCTTCATAGTCCCTTGGACATCAAGGAAATTAAACCAGTCAACTTTAAAGGAAATCAAACCTGAATATTCATTGGAAGGAAGGACTGATGTTGAAGCTGTAGCGTCAATACTTTGGCCACCTGTTGTGAAGAGTCAACTCATTGGAATATACCCTGATTCTGAGAAAGACTGCGGGAAGGAGAAGAGGGCAGCAGAGGATAAGATATTTAGGTAGCATCATTGACTCAACAGACACAAGTTTGAGCAAATTCAGGGAGATAGTTAAGGACAGGGAAGCCTGGTGTGCTGCAGTCTGTGGGACTGCAAAACCTGACATGACTTAATGACTCAACAACAACCAAAAGACTTTTGTAAGATCTATTAATAGAGTTTTTAAAGTCATTTTGCACCTTAAAAATTAGAAAAAATATGCAGTTGACAAATACATCCTATATATCAGTCATGCAAAAAAAAAGTTTCAACCCTATAGTTGTAAAGTTATTTTTATATATGATAATATGCTAAAACTGTTACTAGAATATATAGTATATTGATGCTGCAAATGTCAGCATAAGTGGGGTCACCTTCAAGAGAAGACCAACATATAACCTACCTAATGATTTTATAAGTTTTTTGACTATGTTATATGTAAATAAATACTTCAAAATTTTTTACATGTAAAATGAGGAATCTATTTCTAACACAAACATATATCTATACACACATGAACATACATATAATAAAATAACTTTAATATTATCATATTATATAATATGGAAAGTATAATTTGTACTTTATTGTATATTATATGCCATATGTCATATTTCAAATGGTGTATGTCATAAATTATACAACCTCATTACATATTTACATATATCTTTCATTTATACATTGTACTGATGTTAGCAAGCATTTGAATTTCATGTGAATAACATTTAATTAAAATCAAATTAGTTTTCAATAGCTAAATAAAGAATAGATAATCAGAGGTTGATTGAACATGGAATACACAGAGACAAATGTACAAATTTGTCCAAGCACTAGCCAGGTCAGGGTGGGTCTTAGCCATTCCTAACACTGTGATGAAGATGAGTATAGCATAGTTTAGCCTGATGCAGTTCAACATTCAAATATTGTAATGATCCCACACTCATCAAGTCAACTATGCTTATTATTCAACTCCCTACAGTTTCTGACTTTAAAAGAGTATGCTAATTATCCTGCTTAGTTTTCTGGTCTGTCAAACAAATACATTTCTTAAGACAAAGAAATAAATTGATATGGGAATTTTATACATCAGTATTCTGAGCCTGCATGAAGTGAGAACCCTTGTGAGAAACAGGTCCTCTTTTATCCTAAATCATATTGAGAATTAGAGATGGTATAATCAAAGAGTAACTAAAGTAATTTTCCTGCAAAAACTCTTTAGACATGATCTGTTAAACTTTTCACAGTACCAGCTCTCTGAATTAGTAACCTTGCCTTGCACTGTACTTAGCACTTCAGTATAATGTTATAAATAGAATAATGTAAAAATATCTGTCCAAAAAATAAACAAAAAGCCTCAATTATATAGAGTTTAGGAAACAAGAGGAGGTCTCATGCCTTTGGGCAATAGCAGAGCCCAATAGGAAGATGAGATTCTCTTCTTTCGTGACAAAGACTCAGCCAATAAAAAGCCATGGACTCTGTTCACATAGTCCTCTCAACTTCTTTTTCTTCTCCGAGTGGTGGAACCTCAATTTACATTTTCTACTAATCCCCAAAAAGCCCATCTTTGCTGGAGAGGTATCTGAGAGTCTCTTTGTTTAGGTCAACATTGTGGTATGTTCTACAGGGGCCAGAGAAGATCTCTGAAGGCTCTGGCCCTGGTAGACACTCAGATGCAACACCTACATTGAGTGCATTGTCACTCACTGCTTTCTCACTACCCTGGAGTTGATATGTCCATGCATTTCTTCCTCCTGGAACAAAGCTCAGTTTTGGAGCTCTCGGGCATTATTCAGTATCTATTTTAAGGTTGTTCCTTTCTGGTTAAGGCCTTATTCTCCATGTGAGAACTCACTGGACATTTCAGTCTGATTCTGAGAGCAGACTGTTTCATCTAAAGCTAGCTGTGAAGCCATCGGCCATTCCTCTGGGAATAGGGGCTGCTTCACTGAAACTGTGCCAGTTCAACCATTGGCCCATTCCTTTGGACTAGGGTGTACTTACTGAAAGCAGGATAAAAAGACCTTTGGACTAGATCCTCTAGGACTGAGCTGTTTTTTTTGTTTGTTTGTTTGTTTTTATGCTGGCTGGTTTTAGCTTGTGAGCTATTTGAATTGAGCTGTTTGTGCTGTAAGCTATTTACCTTGTTTGAAAATTATTTTCCTTTCTAGAGGAAAATCTCAGAAATGGTATCCAAATTATCTAAATATTTTGAAGGTGGTCCCCTTACAGAGGCTCTGGTTGTTTTTATGTTTAAAAATCATGGTCCTTCCTCATGTGTATTTCTCATTGGCTCAATCAAAGAGAATTTAGAGTACCAGTTGCCATTAAAGGAAACTTTCAAAATGTCCAAACTGAATTTTCTTAATAGCAAGTACGACTATAGTAGCTCAAAAATTTCCAGAACTGAAGCGTATGCCTTTTTGGATTAGTGTTTTGAGGTTCCCAAATGTTATCAGGAGCCTAAAAGTGCCTCTCTGCAAAATAAGATTTTAGGATTAAATCAAACAAACCAATGATTGATAAAAGAAAATGACTCCTGGATCCTCAAGCTCTTATTCCTTAGCCTCTCTGTGCCAGGCTTTGTCTCTGTTGCCATCTTATCTCACTTCCTCAGCTCCTGTGGTCAGACTCCATATCCAGCACCATAGCCCTCCTTCCCTTCTGTGCCTCCTCTGCTCTCTCAGCTCCCCTATGCAGGCAGACCCTATAGATACTGCAGGTTGGATGCAAATCACCACAGTTATGCAAATCTTGCAATAAAGTGCGTCACATGATTTTTTGGCTTCTCAGTGCATATAAAACTTACATTTACAATATACTATGTCTATTAAGTGTGCAATAGCATTATGTCTAGAAAGAGCAATATATATATAGAACTTAATTAGAAACACAAAAGAAAAATAAACAATTACAACATAACATCAAAGATCACTTATCACAGGCCACAAATTAAACATGATAATAATAAGTTTGAAATGTGAAAATTACCAAAATATGGCAGACATGAAGTGAGCAAATGTTATTAGCAAAATGATGCTGATAGAGCTGCTCACTGCAAGGTTACCACAAAGCTTCAACTTGGGGGAAAAAAATACAATATCTGTAAAGCATAATAAACAGAAGCACAATAAAATGTATTTATGTATTGATATATTATTTTCTCCAAAATCCTTTCTTTTCTCTCATTGTCTCTGAATAGAGTGAGGTTGACACACACACATGCATATGTGTGTATATATATATATATATAGAGAGAGAGAGAGAGAGAGAGAGAGGGAAAGAATATGATCTAGAGATCAAGAGAACCAAATATGTCCCTTATGTTAGCTTCGATCTTATCAGTCAGAATCAAATTTGCTGTTCATATGCTTAGATAACAAGTTTGAATAATACTGTCAGATTCAATTTGCTCTGCTAGTTGATCAAGAACCTAGTTAGTGGTCACCTTAGGTTATTATTATTATTTAATTAACTGATATGGTAGTGCTTTCAACTCATTATCTTTGAAACTTAGATGAATGCCCTGAATGTATCATATAGTTTCCTTTAAAGATTTCAACCTCCTTGTATAATATCTTCCCCAAAGACAAACATATTTTGATAATATATTCAATATCAAAATGTCATTTTCCTCATAGAAATCAAGAAGTCTTTGAACTATTTAAAAATCCTAAAGACTTCAAAGAACAATCAAGAGTTATAGAATATGATCCATTAATGCAGATAAAGTTATCTGAGAAATCTGAATTTTTCTCACTGTAGTGGAGAAGGTACTCTACTCCCCAAATTGGTAATAATATTGAATTTTCATTTTTCATATATTTCTAGGTACCCTAATGTGAAAATATTCCTGGAAATGTCTCTCTGGTACAACACATTTGCACTCCATCAGTTCAGTTCAGTCGCTCAGTCATGTCCGACTCTTTGCGACCCCATGAATCGCAGCACGCCAGGCCTCCCTGTCCATCACCAACTCCCGGAGTTCACTCAGACTCACGTCCATCGAGTTGGTGATGCCATCCAGCCATCTCATCCTCTGTTGTCCCCTTCTCCTCCTGCCCCTAATCCCTCCCAGCATCAGAGTCTTTTCCAATGAGTCAACTTTTCGCATGAGGTGGCTAAAGTACTGGAGTTTCAGCTTTAGCATCATTCCTTGCAAAGAAATCCCAGGGCTGATGTCCTTCAGAATGGACTCATTGGATCTCTTTGCAGTCCAAGGGACTCTCAAGAGTCTTCTTCAACACCACAGTTCAAAAACATCAATTCTTCGGCTAATCTATAATTCCATTTACTTTTAAGATACAATTTGCTGGTTTACTAGCCTAATGTCTGGATTTCATTCTGACCCTCTATAAACAATGCAGAATACTCTCTCCTATTTTGTGTGAATGCATAAGGTACTAGGGAACTATTTCAATCAGGTTGACTTTTTTTTGAAGTAAAATTTTCCATTCTGCTAAAGTTCAACCGACATTGACTTCACTGAATGGCTGTTGGAAAATTGCCCTCGGAGCTTTATTTGGCATGGCTACCATCTTCCTAATGGAATGTTCTATTGTGAAAGTCACGCTCAGAGTGTTGATTCTGCTCCTAAGTGGCAGTTGGAGCATAACACACATTTAGTTACCTACCTGACAAGTTGTCTATTTAACAGAGAAAAAATGATCTGACTATGATTGATGGCACAGCCACCCTTTCTCAGTGATGGGTAAAATCAGCTGAGTCAAACCAGATCTGGCTACAGCAGAATGCCTGTCTGCAACCCTGTTCCCTCATTTCTCTTCATTTGGATAAGAAGGCTTTCCTTTGAGCACAAATTCCCACAGTCTCCAATCTACCAACCACTGTGCTTATTGCTTTCTTCTTTCCACTTTGAAATTACTTTAGAGGCATTATTCTGCTCTGCTCCGCATTAGAGAAAAGCTTTTCATACATTTTTAGCTACATGCTCTCTAGGTCAAGGACAACAGTGCTGAAAATTAGAGTCCTTGGTCAAAAGTATTTAGTGAATTATTTACTTTTTGGCCATAAGCTTCCTCTGCTGACACTCTGACTTGAGGTTTTTTTCCTGCATCACTGAAGTAAGTTGCCTTTAGATACCGACTTGATAATTGTTGTGACATACAGTAAAATTGAAATCAAGATCCAGTGACTAATTTGTTGCCTTCTTTTGCCTCCCTTTATTTATTTATTTATTTATTTATTTTTTCATTTAGGGTTGATAGTTCAGCATGTCCAGTGGCAGAGACTAAAATGAAAAGATATATTGTAAAAATCAAAGCCAGTCAGTAAAGTTTATATTCATTCCTCACAAGAACAATGTTCAGGGGCTAAGTGTCACTGCAGCAATGCAAACGACTGATTTGTAGGGATTAGAAACATATAATCCAAACAGCCCCACTGGGTATAAATACTGGATATTAAAATAGGCACTCGTTGGTAAAAGAGGAAAATTTATACTGAAAAGTCATATATATCACAGCTCTGTTTCCTTTTGACTTCAATTCATTTAAATTCAAGTGCAACAATCAGAAGACCTGGAATTTATATCAGACTCCAGGGAAGTATACATGGTATTCAAGCACACACACATAAAACTAGGCTGTGATGAGTCTGGAAAAGTAAGATGCAAGTGAAAACAACATGCGCGGAATTTAAAATCAATTTTGGAAATGATATATAGTAATACCAAATAAAAAATCAGAAAAAAGCCCATAAACTAAGACGTTATGATACTGTTTCTTACATGGAATCCACAGCTTAGCTATAGCAGGGGAGCATCCATGAAGGAATATTTGCTGAAACATCCATATTTGCAAAAATCACAATGTCTTTTTGTGAACCTCACTAAAGTAGAATCTTTAAACATATTTCTAAACTGTGGTTTTAACTAGATTATTTATTTACAAATGAGAGATAATTAGAATACAATTCCTTATGTTTTCTTGCATAACTGATGCAGAAAACCTGGCCAGAATGGCAGTCTCTGTAAACCAAAAATAGGACTACTAAGGGAGGAAGTGGAATCTATTGCTTTTGATTTGTAAAAATGTCCCAAGCAATATTGCCATAGAGGGAAATTTATTTTTTCATTCAAAATGGAAAATGGAAATGCTTTTTCTTTCCATGTATCCTATAATAAACAAAAATGCAGTTTGCCAGATGATAACAAGCATTACAGTGAAAAAATATACTAGAGAAAGGACTATTAAAATATATTAATGCTTTGTAAAAGTATAATTTGTTGTATTTTAGTTGCTAAGTTGTGTCTAACTCTTTTGTGACCCCCTGGACTGTATGTAGCCTACTGGGCTCCTCTGTCCATGTGATTCTCCAGGCAAGAATACTGGAGTGGATAGTGCTGCAATAGACACTGGGGTACATGTGTCTTTTAGAATTGTGGGTTTTTCAACGTATTTGTCCAGTAATGGGGAAGGATAGAGTGGGATGAGTGGAGAAAGAGTCAACATATTTACAGTATCATGTGTAAAATAGATAACTGGTAAGAAGTTGTTATATAATACGAGGAGCCAAGCTTGGTGCTCTGTGATGACCTGGATGAGTGGGATGGTAGGTGGGGAGAGTCTCAAGAGAGAGAGGTATATGTATAATTATGGCTGATTTGTGTTGCTGTATGACAGAAACCAATACAATATCCTATTAATAAAGCAATTTTCCTCAAATTAAAAAATAAATTCAAAAAAAAAAAAAAAAACAATACTGGAATGGGTTGCCATTTCCTTCTCCAGGGGATCTTCCCATCCAGGAATCGAACCTGTGTCTCCTACATTGACAGGCAGATCCTGTACCATTGATCCACCTGGGAAGCCCAGCTTTCCTTGGACCACTTAGAAAACTGAGGTGGTTGGGAAAGCTGCCAATCTAAACTCAGGAGACTTAGGTGTGTACATAGAGTCACAACCACGATATTCTTAACTGGAGCAAAAGCCATAAACAGGTAGGAAGACTCAAAGAGCAATGTGGACAGACTTCCAGAGGCTGAAAATATACTAGCATGAGAATAAGAAACTCCTAAGTGATACAGTCTGAGGCAAAGGCAACACATTAGCAGACATTATCTCTAGGACCCACCGTGTATCCTTAATGATGATCTGACGGTGACCCGCTCATATCTCTGATAGGGGAGGAGAAGTAGGAATCATTTTGAATCATATTAAGTGACTTCCTCACAGCAAAAGTCTGCTTTCCTAAAAAAGTCTATGATAAATCTTATTCCAATTGGAGGAAGGACATGCCTCCCACTAAAACACCCCTAGCCTTTCTGTACCACCTAACAAGGGGAGAATAATCAACAAGTATTAGGGCTTTGAGGAAACACATCAAGAGTGTGGCAGCTACAAGAGGGTGTGAGGATTGGTAAGAAAAAAAGCCATATCACTGTAGAAACATCTGAAGATCTCAGTACCAAGGCACAGATCCACTAATAGATGGCTTTTTATTTGAAGATTACAGAATATACCCATTCCTTCACTTCTGTCACATGAACCAGCTCCAATATAATAACAAGGATCAAAGCTGAAAGACTAGCTATATATTAATACTACCCTCTTTGAGGAGGAAAACAGGGAAACTCAGTCAAGAGGGGAAGCAAAAACAATGATAGTAGAGGAATCTGATGCCACTGACACATAAAGTTATAAGAAACATTAAACAGAGACTAACTCATAACCAACATAGTTGAACAGTAATGGTGAGAGTGGGTACCCTTGTCTTTTTTCTGATTTTAGAGGAAATGCTTTCAATTTTTCACAATTGAGGATAATTTTTGCTGTAGGTTTGTCGTATATGGCTTTATTATGTTGAGGTATGTTCCTTCTATGCCTACTTTCTGGACAGTTCTTATCATAAACGGGTGCTTAATTTTTGTCAAAGGCTTTCTCTGCATCTACTGAAATAATCATATGGTTTTTATCTTTTAATTTTTTAATATGATGTATCACATTGACTGATTTGTGAATATTGAAGAATTTTTGAATCCCTGAAATAAAACTGACTTGATTATGTTGATCATGATCATTATGTTGATGTATGATCTTTTTAATATGTTCTTAGATTTTGTTTACTAGAATTTTGTTGAGGATTTTTGCATCTATGTTCATCAGTGATATTGGCCTGTAGTTTTCTTTTTTTTTGGTGGCATCTTTGTCTGGTTTCAGTATTAGGGTGATGGTGGCCTTGTAGAATGAGTTTGGGAGTTTTCTTCCCTCTGTAATTTTCTGGAAGAGTTTGAGTAAAATGGGTGCTAGGTCTTCTCTAAGTTTTTTGTAGAATTCACCTGTGAAGCCATCTATTCCTGGGCTTCTGTTTATTGGAAGATTTTTGATTACAGTTTCTATTTCCAAGCTTGTGATTGTACTCAGTGGGAGAAGGCAAGTGTGGGGTGATTTGAGAGAATAGCACTGAAACAAATACATTACCATATGTAAAATAGATGGTCAGTGCAAGTTCAGTGCATGAAGCAGGGCACCCAAAGCCAGTGCTCTGGAACAACTGAGAAGGATAGGGTGATGAGGGACATGGGAGGGGGCTTCAGGATAGGGAGACATGTATATACTTGTGCCCAATTCATGTTGATGTATGGCAAAAATCATCACAATATTGTAAATTATCCTCCCATTAAAATAAATAAAATAAAGTAACCAATATTGTATACATCCTCACAAAAAGGCCTATTTTATTTTCAATTCCTATTAATAGACACATGTACAATTTTCAGCAAGAACTTATAAGGCATTCCAAAAGGCAAGTCAAACTAGTGTGGAACACATTTTGAAACTATCATAAAGGAAATTTAAAGTAACTATGATAAATATATGAGTTCTAATGCAAGAACTAGACAGCATGCAAAAACAGATGTGTAATGTAAGCAGAGAGATGGAAACACTAAGAAGAAATCAAAAGGATATGTATGAAATTAAAAGCTATGAGAAGTAAAAATATACTTGAAAGCCCACCAGTAGACTCAGCACAAATGAGGAAAGATCAATGTGCTTGAAGACAGACACTTTTCAAAATAAAATGCAAGAAATATTAATAATGGAACATACAAAAATTGGAGCCAATTCTAAAACATGCAGTTAAGAAACAACAGATACAGGAAGCTCAGAGAACTAAAGGAATAATAAGTAAGCAAAGCAAAGAAATAAGCAAATAAAACAAACTCCCAAATAATAAAGCTAAGCAAATGTGTTAACTTGATAAGGCTGCCATTACAAAAAACTAACCTTGGATGGTGTAAATACCAGATTTATTTTTCTCACATTCATCAGGGTTGGTTGCTTCGGAGAGGCATGAGGTAAAGAGATGGTGCATATAGACCTATAGAAGGCTGCTTACTTCTCGTGTCTTCCTGTCACCTTCCCTTTATGATGTCTGTGACCAAATCCCCTCATTCTTATTAGGACACCATTCTTATTGAATTTGGATCCATCCTAATGATTTCATTTGAACTTGATTAGCTCTATCAAAATTCTCCAAATGAGATCACAACCTGAGTACCAGGGGTAGGACTTCAGCATGTGAATTGTGGGGAAGGGAGTTGCAGTATCACTTCAGTTCAGTTCAGTCATTAAGTCGTGTCTGACTCCTTGCAACCCCATGGACTGAAGCATATCAGGCCTTGCTGTCCATCACCAACTCCCAGAGTTTACTCAAATTCATGTCCATAGAGTCGGTGATGACATCCAGCCATCTTATCCTCTGTTGTCCCCTTCTCCTCCCGCCATCAACCTTTCCCAGCATCAGGGTCTTTTCCAAAGAGTCAGTTCTTCACATTAGGTGGTCAAAGTATTGGAGTTGCAGCTTCAACATCAGTCCTTCCAATGAATATTCAGGACTGCTTTCCTTTAGGATGGACTGGTTGTATTTCCTTGCAGTCCAAAGGACTCTCAAGAGTCTTCTCCAACACCACAGTTCAAAAGCATCATTTCTTCAGTGCTCAGCTTCCTTTATAAATTAAGAAGATGGACCTAAGTTACTTTATAAATAACATCCATACATGACTACTGGAAAAAATCATACCCTTGACTAGGCTTGACTACTTTGTTGGCAAAATAATATCTCTGCTTTTAAATATGCTGTCTAGGTTGGTCATAACTTTTCTTTCAAGCAGCAAGCACCTTTTAATTTCATGGCTGCAGTCACCATCTGCAGTGATTTTGAAGCCCCCCAAAATAAAGTCTGTCACTATTTTCCATGAACTGATGGGACCAGATGCCATGATATTTGTTTTCTGAATGTTGAGTTTTAAGCCAACTTGTTCACTCTCCTCTTTCACTTTCATCAAGAGGCTCTTTAGTTCTTCTTCACTTTCTGCCATAAGGGTGGTGTCATATGCATATCGGAGGTTATTGATATTTCTCCCGGCAATCTTGATTCCAGCTTGTGCTTCTTCCAGCCCAGCATTTCTCATGATGTACTCTGCATATAAGTTAAATAAGCAGGGTGACAATATACAGCCTTGACGTACTCCTTTTTCTATTTGGAATCAGTGTGTTGTTCTATGTCCAGTTCTTACTGTTGCTTCCTGACCTGCATACAGGTTTCTCAAGAGGCAGGTCAGGTGGTCTGGTATTCCAATCTCTTTCAGAATTTTCCACAGTTTATTGTGATCCACACAGCCAAAGGCTTTGGCATAGTCAATAAAGCAGAAATAGATGTTTTTCTGGAACCCTCTTGCCTTTTTGATGATCCAGCGTATGTTGGCAATTTGATCTCTGGTTCCTCTGCCTTGTCTAAATCCAGCTTGAACATCTGAGAGTTCATGGTTCATGTACTGTTCAAGCCTGGCTTGGAGAATTTTGAGCATTACTTTGCTAGCGTGTGAGATGAGTGCAACTGGGTAGTAGTTTCAGCAAGTCCCTCCAGGGACAGAGAGACAGGGTGCAGTTTAACTCATTGCAATATACCACATTCAAGTTGCAGAAAACCAAAGGCAAAGAGATAATATGGGGGCAAGGTACATGGGGTTGGGGGAATATCTTTCTATAGGAGAACAAGAATTTCAGTAGAAGTCTTATAAGAAACTATGCAGATATGAATAGAATAGAATAAAATAATGAATGATTTGAAAATGTATAAAACCAATCTAGAATTCTCTCTCTCCAACAACATTAATCTTCGAAAATGAAGGGGTATAAAGATTTTCTTAGACAAACAAAAAGTGAGGGACTTGACCATCAGCAGATCTGCCACACAAAAAAATGTTTTAAAAGTTCTTAAGCAAAAAGAAAATAAGATAGACCTGAAACTAGAAACTACATATAGAAAGGCAGAGTTAAAGAGAAAGAAAAAATGAAGGTCAAATAAATACTTTTCTTGTTCTTAATTCATTTAATGGTTACTGTTTGTTAAAACAATAATAGAAACATTTTGGGTGATTCTAGCAAAGGATACACAAAATAAATGACAACAATTGTATAAGGGACAGGAAGAAGGAACTGGAGAACACTTAGTCATATCTGTACTACTTCTGATGTACTACAGTATTATTTGAAGATGGACCTAAGTTACTTAAAATCTGTTAATACAAACTCTAGGTCAATCAATAAAATATATTTTTAATAAATCATGATTTGTTATCTAAGAGAGAAGTGCATTCACATAAAATGATTAGAATCCACAGAAGCAAAAAACATAATAAGAGAGAAAATAAGAAACAAAGAATGAAAGCAATTAATAGTAAAAAGTCACAAGCACTGCAATTATTAATCCAACTTTGTCAAATATCACTTTAAGTGTGAACAGTCTACCAGTTAAATGATAGATTGTCATGCATTTTTTTAAAACCCCCAACTATAAGTTGATTAAAATAAATCAACTTTAAATATAAATATTCAGAGAGGTTAGAGTAAAAAGATAGGGCTGCAGCCATGAAATTAAAAGACGCTTACTCCTTGGAAGAAAAGTTATGACCAACCTAGATAGCATATTCAAAAGCAGAGACAT
>NW_011494897.1:11022555-11023415 GCF_000754665.1 Bison bison bison
TAAGATAGACCTGAAACTAGAAACTACATATAGAAAGGCAGAGTTAAAGAGAAAGAAAAAATGAAGGTCAAATAAATACTTTTCTTGTTCTTAATTCATTTAATGGTTACTGTTTGTTAAAACAATAATAGAAACATTTTGGGTGATTCTAGCAAAGGATACACAAAATAAATGACAACAATTGTATAAGGGACAGGAAGAAGGAACTGGAGAACACTTAGTCATATCTGTACTACTTCTGATGTACTACAGTATTATTTGAAGATGGACCTAAGTTACTTAAAATCTGTTAATACAAACTCTAGGTCAATCAATAAAATATATTTTTAATAAATCATGATTTGATTTGCATTGCTCTGATAATGAGTGATGTTGAGCATCTTTTCATGTGTTTGTTAGCCATCTGTATGTCTTCTTTGGAGAAATGTCTATTTAGTTCTTTGGCCCATTTTTTGATTGGGTCATTTATTTTTCTGGAGTTGAGCTATAGGAGTTGCTTGTATATTTTTGAGATTAGTTGTTTGTCAGTTGCTTCATTTGCTATTATTTTCTCCCATTGTGAAGGCTGTCTTTTCACCTTGCTGATAGTTTCCTTTGATGTGAAGAAGCTTTTAAGGTTAATTAGGTCCCATTTGTTTATTTTTGCTTTTATTTCCAATATTCTAGGAGGTGGGTCATAGAAGATCCTGCTGTTATGTATGTCAGAGAGTGTTTTGCCTATGTTCTCCTCTAGGAGTTTTATAGTTTCTGGTCTTATGTTTAGATCTTTAATCCATTTTGAGTTTATTTTTGTGTATGGTGTTAGAAAGTGTTCTAGTTTCATTCTTTTACAAGTGGTTGACCAGTTTTCCCAGCACCAC
>NW_011494897.1:11023741-11047208 GCF_000754665.1 Bison bison bison
CCCTGTCCATCACCAACTCCCGGAGTTCACCCAGACTCATGTCCATCGAGTCAGTGATGCCATCCAGCCATCTCATCCTCTGTCTTCCCCTTCTCTTCGTGCCCCCAATCCCTGCCAGCATCGAGTCTTCTTCAATGAGTCAACTCTTCGCATGAGGTGGCCAAAGTACTGGAGTTTCAGCTTTAGCACCATTCCTTCCAAAGAAATCCCAGGGCTGATCTCCTTCAGAATGGACTGGTTGGATCTCCTTGCAGTCCAAGGGACTCTCAAGAGTCTTCTCCAACACCACAGTTCAAAAGCATCAATTCTTTGGTGCTCAGCCTTCTTCACAGTCTAACTCTAACATCCATACATAACCACAGGAAAAACCATAGCCTTGACTAGACGAACCTTTGTTGGCAAAGTAATGTCTCTGCTTTTGAATATGCTATCTAGGTTGGTCATAACTTTCCTTCCAAGGAGTAAGCGTCATTTAATTTCATGGCTTCAGTCACCATCTGCAGTGATTTTGGAGCCCAGAAAAATAAAGTCTGCCACAGTTTCCACTGTTTCCCCATCTATTTCCCATGAAGTGATGGACCGGATGCCATGATCTTCGTTTTCTGAATGTTGAGCTTTAAGCCAACTTTTTCACTCTCCACTTTCACTTTCATCAAGAGGCTTTTGAGTTCCTCTTCACTTTCTGCCATAAGGGTGGTGTCATCTGCATATCTGAGGTGATTGATATTTCTCCTGGCAATCTTGATTCCAGCTTGTGTTTCTTCCAGCCCAGCGTTTCTCATGATGTAATTATCCAGTAAGAGATAACAATTCTGACACTATATACATATAACTGCTGCTACTGCTACTCAGTCATGTCAGTTGTGTCCCACTCTGTGCGATCCCATAGATGGCAGCCCACCACGCTCCTCTGTCCCTGGGATTCTCCAGGCAAGAATACTGGAATGGGTTGCCATTTCCTTCTCCAGTGCATGAAAGTGAAAAGTGAAAGTGAAAGTGAAGTCACTCAGTCGTGTCCGACTCTTTGCAACCCCATGGACTATAGCCCACCAGGCTCCTCTGTCCATGGGATTTCTCAGTCAAGAGTCCTGGAGTGGGTTGCCATTGCCTTCTCCTGTATACATATAAGAACAGAACATAAAAATACATGAGACAAAAACTACTAGACTTGAAAGAAGAGGTATCTAGTCATTGTTAGAGACATCAGTGCTTCTTTATTATTAATTGATAGATCAAACAGGTAGAATTTCATAAATGCAAGTTTAAGAAATAAAACATCCTTCAAAAAAGTATTATTCAAGAATCCTAATCCAAGAGGTTTTTCTCATTTAAATCCAAACAGTTCAGTTCAGTCGCTCAGTTGTGTCCGACTCTTTGCAACCCCATGGACTGCAGCATGCCAGGCCACCTTGTTCATCACTGATTCCCGGAGCTTACTCAAACTCATGTCCATTGAGTCAGTGATGCCATCCAACCATCTCATCCTCTGTCATCCCTTTTTCCTCCCGCCTTCAATCTTTCCCAGCATCAGGGTCTTTTCCAGTGAGTCAGTTCTTCATCAAGTAGTCAAAGTATTGGAGTTTCAGCTTCAGCATCAGTCCTTCCAGTGAATATTCAGGACTGATTTCCTTTAGGATGGACAAATCTAAACAAATATGTCATAATTATATAGCAAGATCTATTTATTACATGCTTACACTATGCATCTTTATTCATCTGTTTTACATCACTCTTATAACACTGATTTACCTACTTGTTTTTTAATCAGCTGGTCATGTACAACTCTTTTGCCACCCCATGGACTGCAGCTTGCCAGGCTCCTCTGTTCATGGGATTTCCCAGGCAAGAATACTGGAATGAGTTGCCACTTCCTTCCCCAGGGGATCTTCCCAAACCAGGTATTGAACCCTCATCTCCTGCTTTTCAGGCAGATTCTTTATTACTGAGCCACCAGGGAGCCCCTTAAAAACTTAGGTACTATAAATATTAGAAAGAAAAGACACAAAGAGATGTCAATATTAAATATTAATGGGAAATTTTAACAAATTAAATAGTAAAGAGAATAAAATAACCTATATCATACTGGAGGAAAAATGCAGTTTATGAAATGAATTTACACATATAAAATTAAGAGAATTTATTAGGAAAAAATTAGATGTTAAAAGGAAATATGATAGAAAAATAGACAAAAATATTTTTATGCATGCTATTATATGGATCTCAAAGTAGAAATAAAGAAATATAACACATTGACATTGACTATGGAAATATCATATATCCAAAAATAAATGTAACAAGGAATTTGTGGGGATTATATGATAAAGATAATTTTTTGGGCTTAAAATAATACCTAACATAGAAGATATACTACATTCTTGTTTGTACTTCCGAAGGAAAACTTATTACCATAAAATAACTATTTTTGCAAAATTATTTTTTTCATTTAATTAATTATAATTGGAGGCTAATTTTCTTGAGTTAGAGAAAAGCTGACATTAAATCAAAAAGAATTAATGAGACTAGAAAAAATGATTTTCTATAAAATTGTTTTATCTGTCATTGATATATGCACATTAACCAGTGAAAAATGAAAGTGTAAGTTGCTCAGTCATGTCCAACTCTGCGACCCCATGGCCTCATCCATGGAATTCTCCAGGCCAGAATACTGGCCTTTCCCTTCTTCAGGGGATCTTCCCAACCCAGGGATCAAATCCAGGTCTCCCACATTACAGGCGGATTCTTTACCAGCTGAGCCACAAGTGTAGCCCATTAATCAACCAGTAAAATAGAATAAAAGAGCACAAAAATTAATATTGATAAACATAAGGATTTTGTATATACTAAGATAGTTACTTAAGCTTAGTGAAATCATCCGTATAAATGGTGCCTGCAAAATCTAATTGCAGTCTTCAGGGGAAAAAAAAAATTGGATTCCTACTTTGCACCATATGGAAATACCTAAAAAATATTATAATAAAAATAAAACAGGAATATACATGTTTGGAGTGGATATTTTCATGGTGACATATTCCTAAAAGCTTAAGGGGGAAAAAAAAACACATGTATTTAATACATGAAGATTAAAATCTTTTTAAATAAGTCTACTATGCATATATTATAAATGAAAAAGTAGTCAAGGATAAGGAAATTGATGTCTCATTATAAAAATCATAGGAAATCTAAACTTTCTGAAATTTCAAGAAGATAAATTATAGGAAAAAGAACCAAAAATATTAGCTTGTTTAGAGGAAAAATATGTCATTTGGAAATCTGGTTTTAATATGAAAAATAAATAAACAGTCTCAAATTCCAGAGAAAGGCAATGTCATTGTTTAGTCACTAAGTCATGTCCAACTCTTTGAGATTAATGGACTATAGCCCTTCAGGCTCCTCTGTCCATGGTATTCTCCAGGCAAGAATACTGGAGTGGATTGCTATTCCCTTCTCCAGGGGATCTTCCCGACCTAGGGAGCAAACCCATATCTCCTGCTTGGAGGGTGGATTCTTTACAACTGAGTCACCAGGGAATCCCAAATTAATGTGTATCTATAAAGTTAACAGAATATAAAAAGAAATAATATGTATTGCTAAACATTTTGTGGAGAAAAGAAGATTGTCATAAATTAATGATAGATGTATAATTTTCAAGGCCTCTTTAGAAGGCAGTCTGGTAATATTTAATTAAGCACACATACAGTTTCAATAATATCTAACAATTTCATTCCTCAAAATCAGTTCCACAAAGTAAATGCAGCTGAAAGTGAAAGTGTTAGTCACTCAGTCATGTCCGACTCTTTGTGACCCCATGGACTGGAGCCTGCCAGGCTCCTTTGTCCATTGCATTCTCCAGGGGAGAATGCTGGTGTGGGTTGACATTCCCTTCTCTAGGGGATCTTTCTGACCAGGAAATTAACCTGGGTCTCCTGCACTGCAAGCAGATTCTTGACTGTCTGAGCCACTAGGGAAGCACTAACAACTTAAATGTATTATAGTAAAGATAATCATTGAACCTAGACAGCATATTAAAAAAAAAAAAATCATTGAACCTGGACAGCATATTAAAAAGCAGAGATGTTACTTTACCAACAAAGGTCTGTCTAGTCAAAGCTTTGTTTTTTCCAGTAGTCATGTATGGATTTGAGAGTTGGACTATAAAGAAAGCTGAGTGCCGAAGAATTGATGCTTTTGAACTGTAGTGTTGGAGAAGACTCTTGTTCACTTGGACTGCAAGGAGATCAAACCATTCAATCCTAAAGGAAATCAGTCCTGAATATTCTTTGGAAGGACTGATGCTGAAGATGAAACTAATAGTTTGGCCCCCTGATGTGAAGAACTGACTCATTGGAAAAGACCCTGATGCTGGGAAAGACTGAAGGCCAAAGAAGGGGATGACAGAGGATGAAATGACTGAATGGATCACCAATTCAATGGACATGAGTTTGAACAAGCTCTGATAGTTGGTAATGGAGAGGGAAGCCTGGCGTGCTGCAGTTCATGGGGTCTCAAAGCATTGAACATGACTGAGTGACTGAAATTAACTGAACTGAATCATTGCAAAATGAATGTTCATCCCCAAGTGACTGAATAATTATGGTTCCTACATACTATTTTACATGGCCGTTGGATGAATAATGGCTTTGGGATGCATTATCATTCAGTTTTGAGCAAAATAAGATTCAGAGAAGTACATATTAAGAATTAAGGTGAACAACCATATATATCAAACTGTAATTTATTTCTAAACAACATAACAATTCAAGCCAGTCAATAAAGGAAATCAACCCTGAATATTCATTGAAAGAACTGATGCTGAAGCTGAAACTCCAATACTTTCACCACCTGATTCACATCATTGGAAAAAAAGTAACCAAGAAATTTTAGAGTCAACTTATTGGAAAAGACCCTGATACTGGGAAAGATTGAGGGCAGGAACAGAATGGGGTGACAGAGGATGAGATGGTTCGAGGGCATCCCTGACTCAATGAACATGGGTTTGAGCAAACTCCAGGAGCTAGTGAAGGACAAGGAAGCCTGGCTTGCAATAGTCCATGGGGTCACAAAGAGTCAGATACAACCGACTGAATAACAACAAAAATAATTTATTTCTAAACAACATAACAAATTTATAAAAATTTAATGTGCCTAGATTTTACAAATTTACTTGAGTATTAATATTAAAACTTTACTTTCAATTTAATATGAGCATTTCAATGATTTTTAACTGTTTAACTTACATAATTTGTTTCATGTGTTAGATCATTTTTACATCTATGTGTTTTTCAATGGCTGAATCAGAAATGGTCCAGTAATTAAAATTATTTTCCCCAATACATTAGTTTAATTAACAAATGATGGTATATTATGAATGAGCATCGAAAGTGAAAGCTGAGAAAATATTAAATTCAGGTACCTGTACTCTATATCAAAGAACTTATTTTGCTTTGATACGGCTTCAAAAGTCTTTCATCCTCATGCTTCACTGACACTTGAAACAGTGTCATGGTGGGAGTAGAAATATAAGTGACAGGTCTAATAAATTAGCAATATCCTGCTCACTACACTCCCCCTCATTTTTGCTTGAAATTTCACTTTTTATTAAAATTTGTATTCTTCAAAGTTGAATGGGAGTTCTCTGAGTTTTATCTGCTTTAAAGATGAGCTAGGCTCAAAATCCTACAGCTGAAAAATGTCACTTGTCTTTCTCTTGGAGTAGCATAGAGCTTTCAATATTTCCAGGAGGCTGGGTCAAGTCTCTAATGGTTAAATAAATTGCCTTTCAAATGCCACAGTCACCACAGTCTGGACTATTGTATGATTGATAGTCTTCCCTACAAATAATAAGGTATTTGTACTTCCTGTTTTCTTAAGTATATATTAGAATATACATTTTAAAAATAATCATAATTGACACTAGAGGCAGTGATGGTAGTGATGTTTCAATAACTAGACCTCTTGATCAATGGTTCTAGATTTTTGCTTTTTTTAAACTGGTTCCTGTGAATCTGGTTGGTATGTCTCAACCAGCATTAGAAAATGAAAAATAAAAAGTGATAGAAAAGAACTGCATGTAATAGAATAAAATTTAAATAGTGTGTTCACATGTATCAGTACCTCTTAAAAACTCTTTGTTTATACATGCACACATATTTATAATGCTGTGTATACTCTGTGTCCTGAGGCTTCCCTGGTGGCTCAGTGGGTAAATAATCCACCTGCAATACAAGAAATGCAGGTTTGATCCCTGGGCCATTAAAACCCCATGTAGGAGTCCATGGCAACCCACTCCAATATTCTTGCCTGGAGAATCCTATGGACAGAGGAGCCTGGCAGGCTATACTCCATAGAATCGCAAAGGGTTGGACATGACTGAAGTGACCAACCACTCATGCAAACTCTGTGACCTAATGCAGAACCCTGTTCTTATCATGAATTGTATGAACTGTACAAGAAAAAAAAAATTTAAGTCATTGCTTTATGTATTGTGCTATGATTAGAACCTTTGTCCATCCATTAGGCTTAAAATGAATCAGAAAGGACACTCTGCATCAGATTAGATATGTTAAAACAATATATACAAGTCCCAGTATCTTCATCAAGTTTGTTTTCTGAGAACTCCTTCTGTTTAATATAGTGAGAGAAAAAAAATAAAATGATAATACTCACAGTTTAAAAACACTTGCATGAATAGCACGAAGTATCACAAATAAAGTTTTTTCATTTGTATAATGTGCCATGAAAGTATATTTATCTGTCTGAATTAGAAAGTATAAAACTGCCTAGGAAACTATGTCTCCTCTTGCTTGTTGCATAGGAAATTCTTCAGATATTTAAAATAACAATATTGAATTACACTACATAAAATTTTTAAAAATATATATTTTATTACATTTGTATATGTATGTATGCACAATTTATTAAAAGTAAGCATCATGATGGTTATGTTGTAAACATCTTTCAATACACACCTTCTTAACAGGTAATCATGCTATCCAGAAAGGCAGATGATTCCTCCACAATGCTCACACATCTTTCTGTCAAAATAAGTCAAACTCCAAACTGTCCCTGGAATGAAGTTTACTAAGGGAAGTGTTAAACCCACAGGAATGAAACTGACAGAATTGCATGCAGTTCTAGAATTGAAAGAAATCATTCAAGCTAATGTAAATATGAGAAAGAGATGAATTTGATTCTAAAAGTGGAAAAAAAAAAACTTTGGAATAGTAACAAAATCAAGGTTAAATATACTTGGTTTGCAAACTAGATGCCTAATTTAAATTTTTATAACACTTTATTAATTTGTCATGCTACGTGTACAGAGTTTCAAAAAAGCATGATTTTAGGAGGACCTTTGACTGTTATCCATACTGGATGTCAATTTTAATATTATTCAGAACTTTGCAATGTTGCCCATTCATTCTGAATTAAATCAGACTGAAGAAACAAAAATGTCAAACTAAATCCATTACTCTTCTCTTCACATATCCAATAATAATTTTTATTATACTATTGCATGTGGAAATTAAAGTCTGGCCCCTAATCACTTTTAATAGAATATTATATTTTGGGGAAATGTATATTATAATAATATTACATAAATATTTTAGAAACAAATGCTTATCATAAGTAACTTCAAATATGTATTTGATGGATTTTCATTCTTCCTAGTTTTCATCCTGTGAGGTAGATTAGTAGGGACGGAAGCAGGCTATTATTTTCATACAATGCCATTTAAAGTTGTGTGACCTCATTCAAGCTACTGAACTTAACCAACTCTGATGATTCTTCTGGGTAAAATGCTGGTTATAATATTATTTACCCCATAAGATTGGAAAATTTATGCAAGAGAAGTATTTGAAACAAAATAAGACTAATACATATTATATACCATTACTATTTCTGCCATGATTATTTTTTGTAGTTACTCATAGATTGAAAAAAAAAAAAAAAGTGCGCTTCTGCTTTGACCAAGTGTGCTTTGGTTATAATCTTGTCTGCTCGATTTTATGAAAGAAAAAGTGTTCAAGGTATTTCAAAAATAATCTCATATCTTTATCGTATCTATTACTTTTACATATATGTGGTTTCTGACATTATGTTCATTGTTACCTTAGTATACTGGAATGCCTCCTTCCATACGGACAGTGATAGGCCAGGTGGGAAAGTTAAGGCCAGCCATGCTTCTGCAAAATGACTACCTTCCTTAAACATGGTTTTTAGGAGGTAACTTGACTAAATTTGGCCCAATCAATAACATTCTCAGGATTTAGGATTGGGACAAAGAATCAACCTACCTTTCAATAGTTTGACCAGTAATGAAAGTTTTTAGGAGCTTGATATAAGAAGTACAGATATATGTGGGGTGTGGAACATGGTGTAAATGTCTATAGATGTAAGAAACATCTATGTTTACTGAAGAAGCAGAAGAGTCTTTTCTACATAGAGAAAAAGAAATGGAAGAGATGAACAGGGAGTTAGAAATATAAAGTATTAAGATGGCTGTTTAAACTGAGATCAGAGTACCTTTTTGAAGTACAACTCCATTCTTTTATTTTATGAATCATCCCTCTACCCTTGTAACGTATTCTCATTTTAGTTTGGTGAAGTTTGATTCTGTTTTTGTTTTTTCCTCAAACCAAAGGAAAGTGCAAGAGGAACAGTCGTCTCTAGATGCCGAAGTAGGAGTCAACACACTTTTCATATAAATGGGGAAGTAAACAACTAGAATTTGCAGGCAGAGATTCTCTATCACAACTACACGGCCTTGCCATTGGAGCACAAACATAGCCATTGGTTATAACTGGAAAATAAATGTGGCTGTGTTTCAATGAAACTTAATTTATGGGTATTGGCATATGAATTTAAAATTTTACCTGTCATAAAACATTATTCTTTCAGTTTTTAGAGGGAGGGGATATATGTACACCTATGGCTGATTTATGCTGATGTTTGACAGAAAGCAACAAAATTCTGTAAAGCAATTATCCTTCAATTAAAAAATAGATAATTTAAAAAAATGTAAAAAATTAAGAAAAAACATTGTAATATGTGCATCATACAAAAATAGGTGACGGGCTACATAGCGAATCTAGTAAGCAGGGGAATCACTCTGAAATTTATAACAAAGTTTAAATGTTTCCCAATCAGTTTCTTTTGCAAAACACATCCCAAATTCTTTCTTCTTTTTAGGTACCACACTACTGGTTATCCACTCTACTATATTCTTCTGTTCTACATTCCTTCTCTACTATAAGTAAATATTTCTGGTTATGGCAAGATAATTTATGTTTTCAAATTTCTTTACTCAAGAGAATTTTAGTTTATAAATGAAATCATATAACTTAGGATGCTTGGGGCTGGTGCAATGGGATGACCCAGAGGGATGGTATGGGGAGAGAGGAGGGAGGAGGGTTCAGGATGGGGAACACATGTATACCTGTGGTGGATTCATTTTGATATATGGCAAAACCAATACAATATTGTAAAGTTAAAAAAAAAAAGAATTCTGGGAAACCAATATGGCAATAAATAAATAAAATATTTAATAATCTAAAAAAATAAAATAAATAAAATAAAACATCATTATTTGAATTTTATAAAAGTAATTAGAAATGATAGGCATCATAAAAACAGAATCAATAGCTGCTGCCGTTACTGCTGCTAAGTCGCTTCAGTCATGTCCGACTCTATGCGACCCCAGAGACGGCACCAGGCTCTGCCGTCCCTGGGATTCTCCAGGCAAGAACACTGGAGCGGGTTGCCATTTCCTTCTCCAATGCATGAAAGTGAAATGTGAAAGGGAAGTCGCTCAGTCATATCCAACTCTTGGTGACCCCATGGACTGCAGCCCACCTGACTTCTCCATCCATGGGATTTTCCAGGCAAGAGTACTGGAGTGGGGTGCCATTGCCTTCAATAGCAGATCACATTAAAAGTATTTGAAAACAAAAGGTAACTCTTAAAATCATCAAAGCTGTTTATTGGTACATAGCAATTATATGTACAAAGATGGAAAAAACTTAATGTGGGTTTCATTATCAATTAAATTAAAAATTATCCTAGAATGAGACTATAAATGCTATTAGACTACTACCAAAAGAAAAAAAGTTATATTGCAGACCTCAATATATGCTATTTCTAATTTAATGGAGATAAATATTCTTTTCAATATAGTTCTGTGGTGTCACAAAAATAAGACTGTCAAATATATGATAAAATAAATAGCTTATCAAAAATATTGTAGCAGGGACTAATGGTGTCAAGATACACTTGTTAGGAAGTACAGCAGCATTTGAAGTCAATGTATTTTAAATTCACTTTAGTCCAGCAGGCCTTTTAGGGAGTCTAGAAAGATGTTAGGCCAATTTTGCATGCCAAGTACATAAATGTCAGTAGCAGTTTCGAACAAGAGTGGATGTGAGAATGTTTCCAGTTCAATATTTTGCTCTAAAGGCAAATAATCAGTATGAGATTTTTGCAACAGAAATCTAACAGAAAATACACTGAGGAGAAGAACAAATAAGCATACTAAACAGAGATGTTTTGGAATAATGAGATTCCACTGGTTATTTGATTCACAAACAATTCCCATAGGGCTTTTTATGAATTTTATGTTTTCCTAGAAGGTCACAAATTTGAGACTCTTCCCCATGTCCTCAACAATGGCATTCAGTAATAGAGGTTCCTTTTCGGTGTTCTGCTGCTCTCACAATACATTATGGTATTTATTTTGAAACTTGAGCAGAACTTTTATTGGGTAGTGCTCTACAACTGACCACTATTTCCTGAGTATGGAATTTCCAATCCAGTTTCTCACAGAATTTCGAAGGTAAAATTCCAGATGAAAGGTACCAACATCAATGCTTTTCCAAAACCTACCAGAAGACTTGACAAATACGTAAGTAGTATCCAGCTAATATTTATTGGATGAATACTCTTATACCTAATGCTATTTACTTGTGTTGCAAAGGTATTTGAAAATCTAGTTTGAAGAGTTATGGTATTAATAAATAAAGTATGAAAATTCCTCCTCTGTGAAACTGTCATTATATCAGAATGTGTAATGTAGGTAACTATAGATGTTTTATAATAAGACTCCCTGACTTCAGACTATACTACAATGCTACAGTAATCACATCAATATGACACTGGCATAAAAATGATACATAGATTAATGGGACAGGATACAGAATCCACAGATAAATACACATGCTTATGGTCAATTAATCTACAACAAAGGAGGCAAGAATATATGACAGAAAAGACAGTCTCTTCAATAAATGGTGCTGGAAAATCTGGACAACTACATGTAAAAGACTGAAATTGCAACATTCTCTAACACCATATACAGAAGTAAACTCAAGATAGATAAAGACCTAAATGTAAGACTAGATACTGTAAAATTCCTCGAGAAAAACAGAGGAAGAACACTCTTTGACAAACTGCAGTAATATCTTGTCACATCCATTTCCTAAAGTAAGAAAATAAAAGCAAAAATAAAGAAATAGGATCTAATTAAACTAAAAGTTTTGGCACAGCAAAGAAAACCATTAACAAATGAAAAGAAAATTTCTCCTACTGAATGGGAGAAGATAGTTTCAAATGATGTGATCAATAGGGATTAATATACAACTTATATAAATAGCGTATACAACTCCACATCAAGAAAATAAACCACCTGATTAAAAGTGGAAAGAAAAAACGAACAGACATTTTTCCAAAGGGGAAATGCAGATGGCCAAGGTGCTCAACGCTGCTAATCATCAGGGAAAAGCAAATCAAAACCACAATGAGATATCAATTCACACCTATCAGAGTGGTCATCATCAAAAAGAACACAAATAACAAATGTTGGTGTGAATGTGGAGAAAAGGGAGCACTCGTACACTGTTGGTGGGAATGTAGATAAGCGTAACCACTGAGGAAAACAGTATGAAGTTTCTTCAAAAACTAAAAATAGAACTACCATATGGCATGGTAATTCCACTACTGGATGTCTATATGGAAAAAAATTAAAACATCAATTCAAAAAGCTATGTTCCAGTGTTCATAGTAGCATTGCTTATAATTGTCAAGACATGGAAGCACCTTAAAGGTCCATCAATAGATGAATTGATAAAGAATACTTGTTGTTCAGTCACTAACTTGTATCTGACATTTGTGATGCCATAAACTACAGCACACCAGGCCTTCCTATTCTTCACTAACTTCCTAAGTTTGCTCAAACTCACGTCCATCGAGTCAGTGATGCCGTCCAATCATCTCATACTCTGTCGCTCCCCTCTTCCTCTTGTTCTCAATCTTTCCCAGCATCACGGTCTTTTGAATGAATCAACTCTTCACATTACGTGGTCAAAGTATTGGAGTTTCAGCTTCAGCACCAGTCCTTCCAATGAATAATCAGGGTTAATTTCCTTTAGGATTGATTGGCTTGATTTCCTTGCTGTCCAAGGGACTCTCAGGAGTCTTCTCCAGCACCACAGTTTGAAAGCATTAATTCTTCAGCACTCAGCCTTCTTTATGGTCTAATTCTTACATTTTTACAGGACTACTGAAAAAACCATAGCTTTGACTATAAGTACGTTTGTCAGCAAAGTGATGTCTCTGCTTTTTAACACGCTATCTAGGTTTGTCGTACCTTTTCTGCCAATGAGCAAGCATTTTTTAATTTCATGGATGCAGTCACCATCTGCATTGAATTTGAAGCCCAAGAAAATGAAATCTGTTTCCTTTGATTCTCCATCTATTTCCTATGGAGTGATAGGGCCAGGTGCCATGATCTTCATTTTCTGAATGTTGAGTTTTAAGCCAGCTTTTTCACTCTCCTCTTTCGACTTCATCAAGAGGCTCGTTCATCTCCACTTTCTGCCATTAAGATTGTATCATCTGCATATCTGAGGTTGCTGACAATTCTCTAGGCAGTGTTGATCCCAACTTGTGAGTCATCTAGCTCAGCATTTTGTATGATGTGCTCTGCATATAAGAGTGTACTCTGCATGTACTCTGCAAATAAACAGGGCGACAATATACAGCTTAGGCATACTTCTTCTCCAATTTTGAAGTATTCCCTTATTCCATGTCCAGTTCTAACTGTTGCTTCTTGATCTGCATACAGATTTCTATGGGGGAGGTAATGTTGTCTAGTATTCTCATGTCTTTAAGAATATTCCACAATTTGCTGTTATTCACACTGTCAAAGGCTTTAGTATAGTAAATGAAGCAGATTCTTTATTGGATCCCCCTTGCTTTTTCTATGATCCAGCATATGTTTGCAATTTGATTTCTGGTTCCTCTGCCTTTTCTAAATCCAGTTTCTACATCTGGAAGTTCTCGGTTCATGTACTGCTGATGCCTACTTTGAAGGATTTTGAGTATAAGCTTGCTAGATGTGAATTGGCTGCAATTGTAGGGTAATTTGAACATTCTTTGGCATTGCCTTTGGGATTGGAATGAAAACTGAACTTTTCTAGCCCTGTGAGCACTTTTGTGTTTTCCAAATTTGCTGGGATAATGAGTGTAACACTTTAACAGCATCATCTTTTAAGATTTGAAATAGCTCAGCTGGAATTCCATTACCTTCACTAGCTTTGTTCATAATAATGCTTCCTAAGGCCCAGTTGACTACACCCTCCAGGATGTTTGGCTCTTGATGAGTGACCATACCATTGTGGTTATCCTGGTCATTATGACCTTTTTTGCACAGTTTCTCTGTGTATATTTGCCACCTCTACTTAATACCTTGTGCTTCTTTTAGGTCCCTGCTGTTTTTGTCCTTTATGGCGCCTATCTTTGCATGAAATGCTCCCTTGGTATCTCTGATTTTCTTAAAGTGATCTTTATTCTTTCACTTTCTGTTGTTTTCCTCTATTTCTTTGCGTTGTTCACTTAAGAAGGCTTTCATGTTTCTCCTTGCTATTCTCTGAAACTCTGCATTCAGTTGGCTATATCTTACCCTTTCTTCTTTGCCTTTTGCTTCTCTTCTTTCTCAGGTGTGTAAGGCCTCCTCAGGCAACCACTTTGCCTTATCGCATTTCTTTTTCTTGGGGATGGTTTTGTTCATCACCTCCTGTACAATGTTATGAACCTCTGTTCACAGTTCTTCAAACACTCTGTTTACCAGATGTAGTCCCTTGAATCTATTTGTCACTTCCACTGTATAATCATAAGGGATTTGATCTAGGTCATACCTGAATGGCCTAGTGGCTTTTCCCTACTTTCTTCAATTTGAGCATGAATTTTGCAATAAAGAGCTGATGATCTGGGCTATAGTCAGCTTCAGCTATTGTTTTTGCTGATTGTACAGAGCTTCTCTGTCTTTGGCTGCAAAGAATAAAATCAATTTGATTTCAGTAAGGATCATCTAGTGATTTCCGTATGTACAGTCATCTCTTGTGTTGTTGGAAGAGGGTGTTTGTTATGACAGTGTGTTCTCTTGGCAAAACTCTGTTAGCCTTTGCACTGTTTCATTTTTTACTCCAAGGTCAAACTTATCTATTACTCCAGGTATCTCTTAACTTCCTACTTTTGCATTCCAGCCCCCTATGATGAAAATGAAATATTTTTTTCTTTTGGTTTTAGTTCTAAGAGGTTTTGCTGCTCTTCATAGAATTGTTCAACTTCAGCTTCTTTAGCATTACTGGCTGGGGCATAGACTTGGATTACTGTGATGTTGAATGGCTTGCCTTGGAAATGAACCAAGGTCATTCTGTCATTTTTGAGATTGCAACCAAGTACTGCATTTTAGACTCTTGTTGACTATGAGGGCTATTCCACTCCTAAGGGATTCTGTCCAGAGTAGTAGATATAATGGGCATCTGAATACTACTCAACCATATAAATAAAATGAAAATTTCCTATTTCCAACAACATGGATGGACTTCTAAGGCATTATACTAAATGAAATACATCAGAAAAAAAGCGAATACTTTATGACATCACTTATACGTGGAATATAAAAAATACAACAAACTATATAACAAAGAATATAAGCAGACCCACAGACATAGAGAACAAACTAGTGGTTACCAATGTGAGGAGTGATATTATGGGGGTTAGGAGGATGAAAGGCACAAATAATTGGGCGTGAGATAGGCTATAAGGATACAATATAATATATATAGTCAATGGAGTACGACATTTAAAATTTGTTTAATTAAAAAAAATAAACTAAAAAATCACACACACAAAAAATGAAACATATAGGCCTAAGAAAGTATTCCAATTTCCATTCATCTTTGAAGCTATTATAGGCAGAAGCTAAATCTGTTCATATCTGCTGAAATATTATAGAAAAAAGCAATGCAATTTTCAAATGTTACTTATCTGATATGTAAAAATTTCTGTATAAGTGTAGTCTATGCATGCATGCTAAGTCACTTCAATCATGTCCAACTCTTTGCAACCCTATGGACTATATCCTGCCAGGCTCTTCTGTCCATGGGATTCTCCAGGCAAGGATACTGTAGTGAGTTCCATGCCCTCCTCTAGGGGATCTTCCCAACCCAGGGACTGAACCACCATATATAGTGTTCATCTAATGTGAATAGACACAGTGTGAGAATCTGGTATAAGAGTTAAGAGAATTCAAACAGACTGACAGCTATTTTTCAGTATTTTGCATTTAAGTAAATATATTTCCATTTACTCTTAGGTCAACTCTGAATGTGACTTACTCTCAGTTATTATAAGTGAATTCTTCTTCAGTATAAAGTTTCTCAAAATAGCTATTCATAAAATACATACAACGCTTTTCCTCATACAAAATACATATAAGTAAGTGAAAACCATATCAGGTTTTGAAAAAATAAATCTCATGGATGTAGCTAACCTGAATTAATTAGGACAATATTCATGTGGATTTGTGAATCACTGTTGTTCAGTCATTCACTGCTGTCTGACTCTGTGACCATTGCATCAGTGAAGTCATCCAGCCATCTCATCCTCTGACTCCCTCTTCTCCTTCTGCCCTCAATCCTTGCCAGCATCAGGATCCTTTCCAATGTGAATCACTCAGTGCAGTTCAGTTCAGTTGCTCAGTCATGTCTGACTCTTTGCAACCCCATGAATCACAGCACACCAGGCCTCCCTGTGCATCACCAACTCCCGGAGTTCACTCAAACTCATGTCCATCAAGTTGGTGATGCCATCCAGCCATCTCATGCTCTGTCATCCCCTTCTCCTCCTGCCCCCAATCCCTCCCAGCATCAGAATCTTTTCCAATGAGTCAACTCTTCACATGAGGTGGCCAAAGTATTGGAGTTTCAGCTTCAACATCAGTCCTTCCAATGAACACCCAGGGCTGATCTCCTTTAGGATGGACTGGTTGGATCTCCTTGCAGTCCAAGGGACTCTCAAGAGTCTTCTCCAACACCACAGTTCAAAAGCATCAATTCTTCGGTGTTCAGCTTTCTTCACAGTCCAACTCTCACATCCATACATGACCGCTGGAAAAACCATAGCCTTGACTAGATGGACCTTTGTTGGCAAAGTAATGTCTCTGCTTTTCAATATGCTGTCTAGGTTGGTCATAACTTTCCTTCCAAGGAGTAAGCATCTTTTAATTTCATGGCTGAAATCACCATCTGCATTGATTTTAGAGCCCAAAAAATAAAGTCTGACACTGTTTCCACTCTTTCCCCATCTATTTCCCATAAAATGATGGGACCAGATGCCATGATTTTCATTTTCTGAATGTTGAGCTTTAAGCCAAGTTTTTCACTCTCCACTTTTATCAAGAGGCTTTTTAGTTCCTCTTCACTTTCTGCCATAAGGATGGTGTCATCTGCATATCTGAGGTTATTGATATTTGTCCCGGAAATCTTGATTCCAGCTTGTGCTTCTTTCAGCCCATTAGACAATCATTTTGGGGGCTTCCCTGGTAACTCAGTGGCAAAAAATCCACCTGCCAAAGTAGGAGTTGAGGGCTTGATCCCTGGGTTGAGAAGATCCCCTGAAGAAAATGACAACCCACTCCAGTATTCTTGCTCAGAAAATCCCATGGACAGAGGAGACTGCCAGGCCACAGTTCATGGGATCACAAAAGAGTTGGACACGACTGAGTGACTAAACAGCAACAATAAAATCAACCCTTTACAAAAAATTACAATAAAGTGGTCTTGGACTTGGCATATGTGGAACTACAGATTGTGTGTATTCTGGTCTACTTATCGCTGAGCCATTGAAAGACGCACTGGATACTGGCTTTATTCACTTATTGACATCTTACTGAAGAAAAGACACCAAGAATATTTTTAAGTCAACACAATCCAATCACAAAGGACAGGGATGTTGATTCTGCTTTCATGGTTTCCAAGTATATGAAGAGAAATATGCAAGAATTATGCACATTTTCATGGAAAAGGGTCTCAATTTTGAGTCTGGGATATTAGGTAGGTATTTGTCTTGTCCTGCAAGAAAAGAAGATTTGGAGAGGCATAAACTTAAGACCCCTGTTCCTCCAAAAGGTCTGTGGTGAATCACAAAAAGTGTCCTTCAAGTCCTCAAAGTCAGAGATAAAACTCCCTTTCTAAAATGTGTTAATTTGCTTCCTTCATTACTCCTGTCACTAACAAGTGTTGCTTTTGAGAAAAAAAAAAAATAGAATACACATTTTACTTTAATGTAGATATTATAATGTAAATGAATATAGATATAATTACTCTTTATATGAGATTTTCTGTCTCCATTTTTGCATTTGTAAGTATGAAAACATTTTCTGTTATTCCTTATAAAATATATATTTTAATACCAAACTAAGCCCTATACTTTATATGCAAATCAGTGAGATTTTCTAATACAAAATATACTGAATTCTTTGCATAATCCTTAAAAGAACTTTGATTTTTTTTCATCCTTACTCATGAAAATCCATGAATGGAAAGTCTTTTTCAGCTTTTGCTATTAAAATATTGGGCTCTGAATGCAATATAGGTACAAAATATGAAAAAAATGGATATATGAATATTACAAGTATGTATTATGCTAAAATAACCATCTGATAACCTAAATATGGATGATATGTAATATGCACTGAAAAGCAACATGAAAGTACAATTTTTGTCACAAAACAGGCACTCATGACAGTGTACATTCATTTTTACTGAAATACTCAAGGATGTCTAAGCCAAGCCCTGTGAAAGTACGAGGTGCACAGAGTGTAAAGAACTGTCATAGTTTGCAATTATCAAGAATATAAGAAGATTAAATGGCTCAGTTCCCTTCTTTCTTATGAATTCTTATAAACTGAGTTTATCTCCTTGCACAGAATGACCACGGAACAGTGTAGACAAACTACAAAGACAAATGTAACTAGGTTTTGAAGTTTTTCTTTTGAGCATTATTTTACAAAGTTAAGATGATGATTGTCCCTGCCAAACAGAGTATAAAAATTCAGGAAATAGTTGAATTCAAAGACTTGAATAAAACATATATCAGCATGTCATTAACTGTGCGATTACTAAAAGTATATTTTGAAGAAATTATAAAGCTATTTATAATTTGGCAAAGTACATAAGTTCAGTTAATATCAGACACTAAATATTACTGAAAGGAGTAATCTTTGTCACTGCATGTGTCAGAACAACAGTTCTGGCTTCCTACTTGGTCTCTCTAGGGTCTATTTCCCAATTTATTATATATATCTTCAAATGATTTTTAACTATATTCATTATTTCATCTCTGTGGCCAAAATTATTTCCCTAAATAACTGTAGGGTGATATTCTTAAATAACTGCACTGATTATGTCATTTCTCTGGTCAGGTACTTTAATGGATTCCCAAGAGCCTATAAGAAAAAGCTTAAATTCACTTGCAAGATCCTACTGTTTCACACAGCTGTGGCATCATTTTACTTTGGTTATTTATATGGAAGAATAATGCATCTTATGTTTCCAGGTGGCACATTGGTAAAGAGTCTGCCTGCCATTGTAGGAGATGCAAAAGAAGCAGATTCAATCCCTGGGTTAGGAAGATCTCCTGGAGAAGGAAATGGTAATCTGCTTCAGTATTATTGCCTGGGAAATCCCACGAACAGAGGAGCCTGGCAGGCTACGGTCAGTGGGGTAACAAAGAGTTGGACATGACTGAGCATATAAGCAGGCACACAAGCTTTTATTTTGCTACACAAATTAGATTCTTTCACCTTTGCTGTTTTATAATGTTTTACATGGTTTTTAAAAATCAAGAGAATTCTTTAAATAGCAAACCTTATTAACATTTAAAACAATATTTTAAATTCTTGAATTTTCACAGTTAATTCAATCAACTCGCCAAAGACTTATATTCCAATCATTTTCAAATTTAGCTATAAAAAATAATACTGCATCTATTATTTCTGTATATATATTCATCTAAAAATATAACATTATCTTAAAAACCATTGCCTAATTGTTTTTAAATCGAGTCCTAACACTTTATTTTCTCATAAACCATGTAGATCCATTTTTTTCTATCCTTATTATCACCAAATATCATCTCCTTCTTTGTTTTTCCATGTCTGATAGTCAAAAACAACATTTTAATCCTTTGTATTTCTTAAGAAATAGTAGGATAAAATATTTATTCCTGGACTAATATTTGAATTTTTTTTCTGTTAGTTTCATTTATGTATCTTTTGCACATTTGTTTATATGTAATTAATTGTCTTTTCAATTTCTAGAGATGAGAGATACTGAATACTAAAATGAACAACTAGAGTATTGTAGTGTGCTTAAATATATTTCAGAGTTCAATTCTGAGCACTACCTCATACTAACTGTGGCTGTGGGCTGGTTCCTCAATTATACACTTACAGTAAAATTAGTAACTATCCCAGGCGTGTCTCATTAGCACTGAATAGAGAATAAATTTTAAAATGTTTAGAACTTTCCTCAGTTCAGTTCAGTCACTCAGACATGTCTAACTCTTTGTCACCCCATGAACCACAGAATGCCAGGCCTCCCTGTCTGTCACCAACCCCCGGAGTCCACCCAAACCCATGTCCATTGAGTCGGTGATGCCATCCAACCATCTCATCCTCCATTGTCCCCTTCTTCTCCTGCCTTCAATCTTTCCCAGCATCAGGGTCTTTTCCAAAGAGTCAGCTCTTCGCATTAGGTGGCTAAAGTACTAGAGTTGCAGCTTCAACATCAGTCCTACCAATGAACACCCAGGACTGATCTCCTTTTGGATGGACTGGTTAGATCTCTTTGCAGTCCAAGGGACTCTCAAGAGTCTTCTCCAACACCACATTTCAAAAGCATCAATTCTTCAGTGCTCAGCTTTCTTTATAGTCCAACTCATATCCATATATGACCACTGGTAAAACCATAGCCTTGACTAGATGGACTTTTGTGGACAAAGTAATGTCTCTGCTTTTTAATATGCTATCTAGGTTGGTCATAACTTTCCTTCCAAAGAATAAGTGTCTTTTAATTTCATGGCTACAATCACCATCTGCAGTGATTTTGGAGCCCAGAAAAATAAAGTCAGCCACTGTTTCCACTGTTTCGCCATCCATTTGCCATGAAGTGATGGGACTAGATGCCATGATCTTGGTTTTTTGAATGTTGAGTTTTAAGCCAGCTTTTCCACTCTTCTCTTTCACTTTCATCAAGAGGCTCTTTAGTTCCTTTATTCTTCACTTTCTGGCATAAGGGTGGTGTCATCTGCATATCTGAGGTTATTGATATTTCTCCCAACAATCTTGATTCCAGCTTGTGCTTCCTCCAGCCCAGCATTTGTCATGATATACTCTGCATGTAAGTTAAATAAGCAGAGTGACAATATATAGCCTTGACATACTTCTCTTTCTATTTGGAACCAGTCTGTTGTTCCCTGTCATTTCTGACTGTTGCATCCTGACCTGCATACAGGTTTCTCAAGAGGCAGATCAGGTGGTCTGGTATTCCCATCTCTTTCAGAATTTTCCATGGTTTATTGTGATCCACACAGTCAGAACTTTCCTAGACACAGTATTATTAACATTTATTGTTGCTTGATTTTCTGTCATATGTCTTGTAAATACATTTCCCCAATCTCTCTTATTAAACATGTGTGTGTGTGTATGCTTCTGTCTACAAACACAAACCCATGAGCACTCACATTATTTTCAAAATACTTTTATCATTCAGTTTTTATTGTAACTTTTTATATACAAATTCACATGTTTTTGCTTTGGTTCCAAATTGGGAAAGGAGTACATCAAGGCTGTATATTTTCACCCTGCTTATTTAACTTCTATGTAGGGTACATCATGAAAAATGTAGGGCTGGATGAAGCACAAACTGGAATCAAGACTGCCGGGAGAAATGTCAATAAACTCAGATAAGCAAATGAAACCACCCTTATGGCAGAAAGCAAAGAGGAAAGGAACTAAAGAACCTCTTGATGAAAGTGAAAGAGGAGAGTGGAAAAGCTGGCTTAAAACTCAACATTCAAAAAACTAAGATCATGGCATCTAGTCCCATCACTCCATAGCAAATAGATGGAGAAACAAAAGAAACAGTGACAGATTTTTTTTTTCCTTGGGCTTCAAAATCAGTGCAGATAATAACTGCAGCCATTAAATTAAAAGATGCTTGTCCCTTGAAAGAAAAACTATGACCAACCTAGACAGCATATTAAAAAGCAGAGACATTACTTTGCCAACAAAGGTCTGTCTAATCAAAACTATGGTTTTTCCAATAGTCATGTATGGATGTGAGAGTTGGACTATAAAGAAAGCTGAGAGACAAAGAATTGATGCTTTTGAACTGTGGTGCTGGAGAAGACTCTTGAGAGCCCCTTGGACTGCAAGGAGATCAAACCATTCAATCCTAAAGGATATCAGTCTTGAATATTCATTGGAAGGACTGATACTGAAGCTAAAACTCCAATACTTTGGCCACCTGATGTGAAGGTGACTCATTGGAAAGGACCCTGATGCTGGGAAAGATTGAAGGTGAGAGGAGAAGGGGATGACAGAGGATGAGCTGGTTGGATGTCATCACCGACTCAATGGACATGAGTTTGAGCAAGCTCTGGGAACTGGTGATGGACAGGGAGGCCTGGCGTGCTGCAATCCATCCTCAGGGAGGCCTGGGGTCACAAAGAGTTGGACATGTCTGAGTGACTGAACTGAACAGAATCTAACTTCCTCTTATTAGCTCCTCATTCCCCAATATACATATTTATTCTCATTAACGTAGTTATTATTGTACTTCGAATGTAAAATTATATTACTATGATATATTACATGTATGAAAATAATCTTGAAAATAAAAAGATTGATGTCTTGTTTAACTGGCTCTCTGCTACTTCTTGACAATGCCCTTATACAACTTTGGATAGTTTTCTTTCTGTAATGTCAGAACAACTTTCGCAAATCTTCAAATTTTATAAAGTGCTCCATAATCTTACCCCTGGTCTTTCATAGAAAATACTGAGACTATCAATCACTTCTTTGCAAAGTTATATTGGTCCTATGATAACTCATATTTTTCTGTACTATACATACACCTTTTCTTCGCTTTTATTTTTTATTATTTTTCTTTTTTCTTCTATGAGTTAGGTACTCTTTTTATTTTATTTTTTATTGAAGTTTAGTTAATTTACAATGTTTCAGGTACACAGCAAAGTGATTCAGTTTATATATATATTCTCTTTCAGAATCTTTTCTATTATCCATTCAGTTCAGTTGCTCAGTCATGCCCGACTCTTTGTGACCCCATGGACTCCAACATACCAGTCTTCCTTGTCCATCAACAAATCACAAAGCCTGCTCAAACTCATGTCCATTGAGTTGGTGATGACATCCAACCATCTCATCCTCCATTGTCCGCTTCTCCTCCTGCCTTGAATCTTTCCCAGCATCAGGGTCTTTTCCAATTAGTAGGTTCTTCCCATCAGGTGGCCAAAGGATTGGAGTTTTTGCTTTAGCATCAGTCCTTCCAATGAATACTCAGGACTGATTTCCTTTAGGACTGACTGGTTTGATCTCTTTGCAGTCCAAGGGACTCTCAAGAGTGTTCTCCAACACCACAGTTCAAAAGCATCAATTCTTTGGCGCTCAGGTTTCTTTATATTATAGTCCAACTCTCACATCCATACATGACTACTGAGAAAACCATAGCTTTGACTAGACAGACCTTTGCTGGCAAAGCAATGTCTCTGCTTTTTAATATGCTGTATAGGTTGGTCTTAGCTTTTCTTCCAAGGAGCAAGCGTCTTTTAACTTCATGGCTGCAGTCACCATCTGCAGTGACTTTGGAGCCAAATAAGATAAAATAAATAAAATAAATAGAGTCTGTCACTGCTTCCACTGTTTCTTATCTATTTGCCATGAAGTGATGGGACCAGATGCCATGATCTCAGTTTTCTGAATGTTGAGTGTTGGGTTTTTTTTTTTTTTTTTGCACTGGTTTGTAATTTCTTTTTTTTTATTATATTTTATTTTTTAACTTTACAATATTGTATTGGTTTTGCCATATATCAAAATGAATCCACCACAGGTATA
>NW_011494897.1:11047308-11051968 GCF_000754665.1 Bison bison bison
CAGGTATACATGTTTTCCCCATCCTGAACCCTCCTCCCTCCTCCCTCCCCATACCATCCCTCTGGGTCGTCCCAGTGCACAAGCCCCAAGCATCCAGTATCGTGCATCAAACCACGACTGGCGACTCATTTCATATATGATATTATACATGTTTCAATGCCATTCTCCCAATGTTGAATGTTGAGTTTTAAGCCAACTTTTCACTCTCCTCTTTCACTTTGATTGAGGCTCTTTAGTTCTTTGCTTTCTGCCATAAAGGTGGTGTCATCTGCATATCTGATGTTTTTGATATTTCTCCTGGCAATCTTGATTCCACCTTGTGCTTCATCCAGCACGGCAATTTTCATGATGTACTCTACATATAAATTAAATAAGCAGGGTGACAATATACAGCCTTGATGTACTCCTTTCCCCATTTGGAACCAATCTGTTGTTCCATGTCCAGTTCTAACTGTTGCTTCCTGACCTGCATACAGATTTCTCAGGAGGCAGGTCAGGTAGTCTGGTATTCCCGTCTCTTTCAGAATATTCCACAGTTTGTTATGATCCATACAGTCAAAGGCTTTGATGTAGTTAATAATGCGGAAGTAGATCTTTGTCTGGAACTTTTGCTTTTTCCATGGTCAGTGGATGTTGGCAACTTGATCTCTGGTTCCTCTGCCATTTCTAAATCCAGCTTGAATATCTGGAATTTCACAGTTCATGTACTGTTGGAGCCCAGCTTGGAGAATTTTGAGCACTACTTTACTAGTGTGTGAGATGAGTGCAAGTGTGTGATAGTTTGAACAGTCTTTGCATTTCCTTTCTTTGGGATTGGAATGAAAACTGACCTTTTCTAGTCCTGTGACCACTGCTGAGTTTTCCAAATTTGATGGCATATTGAGTGCAGCACTTTAACAGCCTCATATTTTAAGATTTTAAATAGCTCAACTGGAATTGCATCACCTCAACTGGAATTGCATCACCTCCAGTAGCTTTGTACATTGTGATGCTTCCTAAGGCCACTTGACTTCATATTCCAGGATGTCTGGCTCTAGGTGAGTTATCACACTACCATGTTTATCTGGGCCATGAAGATTCTTTTTTGTATAGTTCTTCTGTGTATTCTTGCCACCTCTTCTTACTATCTTCTGCTTCTGTTAGGTCCACACCATTTCTGTCCTTTATTGTACCCATTTAGGTTATTACATTTTCCATTATAGCTTATTACAAATTGAAATACATTTCAACTGTCCTCTAAAAGATCTGTTTTCTAAGGAAAAAATATATGTTATATATATTATCTCATGTGGGTGGTCTTTGCTTAGTAACTCAGTCGTGTCAACTCTTTTAGACCCCATGGAAAGGTTACCATGCCCTCTTCCAGGGGATCTTTCCAACCCAAGGATTGAACCCAGGTTTCCCTCATTGAAGGCAGATTCTTTACCATCTGTGTCACCAGGCAAACCCAAGAATATTGGAGTGGGTAGCCTGTCCCTTCTTCAAGGGATCTTCCCAACCCAGGAATAGAACCAGGATCTCCTGCTTTGCAGGCAGACATTATCTTGTACTGCTTTATAAATTTTGGCATTCACTGGTGGCTCAGCAATAAAGAATCAGCCTGTGAGGCAGGAGACAAGGGTTCATCCCTGGGTGGGGAAGATCCCCTGAAAGAGGGCATGGCAACCCACTCCAGTATGCTTGCCTGGAAAATCTCACGCACAGAGGAACCTGGCGGGCTACTGTCTATGGGGTTGCAAAGAGTGGGACACAACTGAAGCAACAGCATACACGAGCTTTACATATTATCTTAGGACTTTGTTGCAACAATGAATCACATTTCATCTTTATCTTTAATGGCCTTCCCTTCTCTCATATTTATGTTCAAGTTTTTCCAGTATTAAAAGTAATAGAAAATTTCACATAAAATTTTAATCACTTTCTAACTCTCATTTTATTCATTTCCTGATTGAACACAATGAATGAGGAATCTGAATTTACTGCTTTAACTAAGTATTTTTATTTTGCACCTATTTATATGTCATTTTTGTTTTTCACTCAAGTGACTTTTTTTTTGTTGAGGCTGAAAATATCCCTTTAAATTAATTCATAAACTCCCTGAGGTCAAGAAGTTTATCCTACTATCTTCTTACTCCAAACAACCCGTGTTGAAGCATTCCCCTGCCAACGTAGGAGACACAGGAGACATGAGTTCATATACTGAATTGGGAAGATTCCCCTGGAAGAGTACATGGCAACCCACTCCAGTATTTTTGTCAGGATAATTCCATGGACCGAAGAGATTAGCAGGCTATAGTCCATGGGGTCTCACAAAGTTGGACACAACTGAGTAACTGAGCAGCAACAGCATGTATGTGAAAGTGTTAGACACTCAGATATGTCCGACTGTTTGCAAGCCCATGACTGTAACCCATCAGGCTCCTCTGTCCATGAAATTTTCCAGGCAAGAATACTGGAGTGGGTTGCCATGCCCTTATCCAGTGGATCTTCCCAACCCAAGGATTGAATCTGTGTCTCCTGCATTGCAGACAGATTGCTTACCATCTTAGCCACCATGGAAGGCCTATATATATATCACTTATGCTACCACAGAAATATTAGACATAAATAATTTTACATATGCTTTATATGTTGCTTATTCAAATTCATTCAGCTATTTTTATGATTCAACCTATTTCAAAAGACAATGTTTTCAGATTGTTAAGTAGATTTATTTTTAGTTGTAGAAGAAATGTTAAAAGTACTGATATCTTAAATGATCCAGTTAGTAAAACATAGAACATTATTTTCTCAATGAAAACTCCTCCAACTCCTTCAGTTTACTGTTTTTCTCTATCAGTTCCACACTTGAGCCTGATATGGGAACCAATTGAGATCAAAATCTGAAGGCAGTGAATTGACCAGAAATTTTGATCTCTATTTCTCTTGCTGTGTCTCAGAATTTTTCTCAATTGGATTTTCCAGCCAGCCATAATGGATTGATCAAAATAAACCCTAACCCTAGCACAGACAGTAAGCTCCTTGACAGTGGTCATAGTGATGTTTTATGAATCTGATTCCAAAGACAAGGACAAGAAAAGAAAAATAAGCACATTGGACTTCATCCCACTAAAAATCTTATGTACAGCCAAAAAAAAAAAAAAAAATCAATAAAAGTTAACCTACTGAATAGGAGAAGATGCTTCCAAACCATATATCCTATTAAGGGCTATATTAATATAAAGTACTCATATAGTTTAAGGGCAAAGAAACAAATTTAAAAATGGGCAGAGGATATGAATAGACATATTTCCAATGAAGATATTCATATGGTCATTAGGTATAATAAATGATCACAACATCATAATCACCAATGATATACCAACCAAAACCACAAGGGCATTATATCACAGCTGACAGAACTGCTGTTCAGTCACTCAGTCCTATGTCTGAGTCTTTGTGACCCCATAGATGCTGACAAGAATCGCTAGTATTAAGAAGACAAGAAACAGCAGATGTTGTTTGGGAAAGAAAAGGGAACACTCCTGCTCTATTGGTGGGAATATAAACCTCCATACTCTCTGGAAAAAAAAAAATAGAGCTTTATATGATCTAGCAATTCTATCTGTAGGTATCTATGTGAGGAAAAGAAAAACATGTTTTGAAGAAGATATATGTATCCCGGATGGCCATTACAGTATTATTTTTACAATAGACAAGATATGGGGGAAAAAATGGTACCTATTGATGGATGAACAAAGAAGATGTGGTGTATACAAATACAATGAAATACTACTCAGTCCATTAAAAAGAGAGAAATCTTACTGTTTGCAGAAACATGGATGGACCTTGAGAGTATTATGCTAAGTAAAATAAGTCAGACAGAGAAAGACAATTACTACATGATTTTACTTGTATGCAGAATCTAAAAAGTAAAATAAAATAAAACCCATACTCATAGACACAGTGCAAGATGATGGTTGGGTCAGGGGGCACAATGCATGAACAAGATCAAGAGGAACAAAGTTCTAGTTATAAATTAAATAAGCCATGGATGTAATGTACAGGATGGGGTAGTAGTCAGTAATACATTAACTTTGTATGGTGACAGATGGTAACTAAACTTATTGTAGTGATCATTTCATAATGTATATAATTTTGAATCACTATGTTGTACACATGAAACTAATATAAAACTAGTCAATCTAATCACACTAGGACCACAGCCTTGTCTAACTCAATGAAACTAAGCCATGCCCATGGGGCACCCGAGACGGGCGGGTCATGGTGGAGAGATTTGACAGAATGTGGTCCACTGGAGAAAGGAATGGCAAAACACTTCAGAATTCTTGCCTTGAGAACCCCATGAACGGTATGAAAAGGCAAAATGATAGGATACTGAAAGAGAAACTCCCCAGGTCGGTGGGTGCCCAATATGCTACTGGAGATCAGTGGAGAAATAACTCCAAAAAGAATGAAGGGATGGAGCCAAAGAGGAAACAATACCCAGCTGTGGATGTGACTGGTGATAGAAGCAAGGTCCAATGCTGTAAAGAGCAATATTGCATAGGAACCTGGAATGTCAGGTCCATGAATCAAGGCAAATTGGAAGTGGTTAAACAAGAGATGGCAAGAGTGAACGTCGACATTCTAGGAATCAGCGAACTGAAATGGACTGGAA
>NW_011494897.1:11052068-11072554 GCF_000754665.1 Bison bison bison
ACTCAGATGACCATTAATCTACTACTGCGGGCAGGAATCCCTCAGAAGAAATGGAGTGGCCATCATGGTCAACAAAAGAGTCCTAAATGCAGTACTTGGATGCAATCTCAAAAATGACAGAATGATCTCTGTTCGTTTCCAAGGCAAACCATTCAATATCACAGTAATCCAAGTCTATGCCCCAACCAGTAATGCTGAAGAAGCTGAAGTTGAACGGTTCTATGAAGATCTCAAGACCTTTTAGAACTAACACCCAAGAAAGATGTCCTTTTCATTATAGGGGACTGGAATGCAAAAGTAGGAAGTCAAGAAACACCTGGAGTAACAGGCAAATTTGGCCTTGGAATACGGAATGAAGCAGGGCAAAGACTAATAGAGTTTTGCCAAGAAAATGCACTGGTCATAACAAACACCCTCTTCCAACAACACAAGAGAAGACTCTATACATGGACATCACCAGATGGTCAACACTGAAATCAGATTGATTACATTCTTTGCAGCCAAAGATGGAGAAGCTCTATACAATCAGCAAAAACAAGACCAGGAGCTGACTATGGCTCAGACCATGAACTCCTTATTGCCAAATTCAGACTTGAATTGAAGAAAGTACGGAGAACCACTAGGCCATTCAGGTATGACCTAAATCAAATCCCTTATGATTATACAGTGGAAGTGAGAAATAGATTTAAGGACCTAGATCTGATAGATAGAGTGCCTGGTGAACTATGGAATGAGGTTCATGACATTGTACAGGAGATGGATCAAAACCATCCCCATGGAAAAGAAATGCAAAAAAGCAAAATGGCTGTGTGGGGAGGCCTTACAGATAGCTGTGAAAAGAAGAGAAGTGAAAAGCAAAGGAGAAAAGGAAAGATATAAACATCTGAATGCAGAGTTCCAAAGAATAGCAAGGAGAGATAAGAAAGCCTTTCTCAGCGATCAATGCAAAGAAACAGAGGAAAACAACAGAATGGGAAAGACTAGGGATCTCTTCAAGAAAATCAGAGATACCAAAGGAACATTTCATGCAAAGATGAGCTCGATAAAGGACAGAAATGGCATGGACCTAACAGAAGCAGAAGATATTAAGAAGAGATGGCAAGAATACACAGAAGAACTGTACAAAAAAGATCTTATGACCCAGATAATCACGAGGGTGTGATCACTGACCTGGAACCAGACATCTGGGAATGTGAAGTCAAGTGGGCCTTAGAAGGCATCACTACGAACAAAGCTAGTGGAGGTGATGGAATTCCAGCTGAGCTATTCCAAATCCTGAATGATGATGCTGTGAAAGTGCTGCACTCAATATGCCATCAAATTTGGAAAACTCAGCAGTGGCCACAGGACTGGAAAAGGTCAGTTTTCATTCCAGTTGCAAAGAAAGGCAATGCCAAAGAATGCTCAAACTACCGCACAATTGCACTCATCTCACATGCTAGTAAAGTAATGCTCAAAATTCTCCAAGCCAGGCTTCAGCAATATGTGAACCGTGAACTTCCTGATGTTCAAGCTGGTTTTAGAAAAGGCAGAGGAATCAGAGATCAAATTGCCAACATCCACTGGATCAGAGAAAAAGCAAGAGAGTTCCAGAAAAACATCTATTTCTGCTTTATTGACTACGCCAAAGCCTTTGACTGTGTGGATCACAATAAACTGTGGAAAATTCTGAAAGAGATGGGAATACCAGACCACCTGATCTGCCTCTTGAGAAATTTGTATGCAGATCAGGAAGCAACAGTTAGAACTGGACATGGAACAACAGACTGGTTGCAAATAGCAAAAGGAGTTCGTCAAGGCTGTATATTGTCACCCTGTTTATTTAACTTATATGCAGAGTACATCATGAAAAACACTGGACTGGAAGAAACACAAGCTGGAATCAAGATTGCCGGGAGAAATATCAATAACCTCAGATATGCAGATGACACCACCCTTATGGCAGAAAGTGAAGAGGAACTAAAAAGCCTCTTGATGAAAGTTAAAGAGGAGAGAGTGAAAAAGTTGGCTTAAAGCTCAACACTCAGAAAACGAAGATCATGGCATCCGGTCCCACCACTTCATGGGAAATAGATGGGGAAACAGTGGAAACAGTGTCGCATTTTATTTTTCTGGGCTCCAAAATCACTGCAGATGGTGACTGCAGCCATGAAATTAAAAGACGCTTACTCCTTGGAAGGAAAGTTATGACCAACCTAGATAGCATATTCAAAAGCAGAGACGTTACTTTGCCAACAAAGGTTTGTCTAGTCAAGGCTATGGTTTTCCCTGTGGTCATGTATGGATGTGAGAGTTGGACTGTGAAGAAGGCTCAGCACCAAAGAATTGATGCTTTTTAACTGTGGTGTTGAAGAAGACTCTTGAGAGTCCCTTGGACTACAAGGAGATCCAACCTGTCCATTCTGAAGGAGTCAGCCCTGGGATTTCTTTGGAAGGAATGATGCTAAAGCTGAAACTCCAGTACTTTGGCCACCTCATGTGAAGAGTTGACTCATTGGAAAAGACTCTGATGCTGGGAGGGATTGGGGGCAGGAGGAGAAGGGGACCACAGAGGATGAGATGGTGGATGGCATCACTGACTCGATGAGTCTGAGTGAACTCCGGGAGTTGGTGATGGACAGGGACGCCTGGCGTGCTGCAATTCATGGGGTCGCAAATAGTTGGACACTGCTGAGCGACTGATCTGATCTAGTACTTCATACAATGTGTAAAAAGAATACTCTCTACTATTTTAGACATCTTGCCCTATTACTGATGCTTTATGGGTTTCAACTCTAAAACTTTGAAAAACAGAAAATCTCTCCAGCCATCTCATAGTAATTCCATGATTAATTTCCACTACACATTTACTAAAACTCTTATTGGTGCCCAAGTACTCTTTTCTTATAGATTCTTTTTGCATACTACTAATTTTAAAATACTCTCCATTCTGTCACACAGGTCATCATTTTTTTTTTTTTTTCAATTTAATCACACATAGGCAGCATATGTTTCATTAGGCTACTTTCTTTCTTTAGATAGACGTGAATTGTGTTTTGGTAAGAAATGTTTTTAAGATTGTTCATTTGGAATGAAATCACATAAAAACCTGCATTTTTCCTGTGTTTGTAATAGCATTCAGGGCTTTCAGGTACAAGATTAGGTTTTTCTGTCTTGAATGAGACCACCTATACTTTAAGGTTAATTACTTACTGACAAAAAGTACTGTACTCCTTACAAGAGTACTTTTAAGAGCTGTAAAATTGAAAAATGAGTCAGAGAATCTTTCAGTTCATCAGTCTGATAAGGATGTAGTCTCTCATATATGTCATCTCTTACTGACTTCGCTAGTACCTTTGATTCAGAGCTTCCAAAAGCAATAATCACATCTTTGAAAGGATTAATCTGTAAGCCTCTTTGCCTGATAGGTACTGTGTTAAAAATCACAAATCTCTGACTTTTCTCTCACTTGACCCATTTTTTAAGAGTATACACTTTATACTACACTTTCTATTTAATCAAATACAGTACAAATCTTCCACAAGAATTAAGCCACTTTGCCGTTAATGGAAAAAGAAAATGTATGTACACAAAATCATATTTAAATATTTTTGAGTGTGTTTCTTTATTTAGCATGTAGCTGAATATTCATAATAATATTTTGCTATGTTTGAAACCTTCATATTTTCCTATAAAATACAGGAAAAATACTTGACTATCAATCTTCCAAATAACTAAAATTTCCCCTTAATTCCTTATGTATATTTAGCTAAGAAACATGATTCAAACATGATTTAAATATGCAAACACAAACTTGATTGACTCAATATCAATGAATTATTTCAATAAAGAAAATCTTTAATAGTCATGTATGTTTCTAAGTTATTTAAAAAGAAAGCTATAGACCATGTGGGGAAAATATGCATTCAGCATTATTAGAATTTTCATCTTTAAATAAATAGCAGATCATTGAAACAGATTTGTTACTCTCTGTATGACTATCTATATGACATACAACAAAAGTTCTCTGCACAATTCCCACTACTGAAGAAGGGCGAAAATCAGGTATAATACAATCTAAATGCATTCTGTGTAAGCATTAGTAAATAATCTTTTATCATGTATTAGATTAATTGGTGACATTTATGAATACACAAATTTTTTTCCAAAATGCTTCTTCAATTTCTATAAATTATTTATATTTAAATGTAAAAGAAATTTAGCACAATACTTTCATTCTGTTTATAGATTCTAAACTATAAAATATATGTCTATCCATAGATGCTTTCACTTAGATAAAATTTTAAATTATTAAGAAAATGAAATCAACTTTGAGTCTTTTTTCTAGCAAAGTCAACTATTAAGTTATTTTATTTTTTTTTCTATTAAGTTATTTTAATGCACAATCAAGATTCATGTACTTTTCAGTAGAAAGTTTCTATCAACATATTGGAAGAAAGGTAAATATTAGGTTTCCAAAGGATGTTTCTGTTACATCTTACAGAAAAACCAAACAAACATTTTGGCTAACCCAATACTTTTCAAAGGCAACTGTGTTGATTCACTATAAGTAATGTATTTTTTATTTAAACATTATAATTGAAAATGAAGAAGTCATATTATTTATGATAATGTATAATCCTAGATTAGATAGGACTCTTTTACTCTAAATTGCAGAAAAACAACTAAAATTAAATTAAGCCAAAAGAAAATAAATTGATTGGTTTGTAAAACTGTAAAGCCATGTCATGCATTCTTTTTGGAAAAGAGTATATTGACATAATAAACCTTAATGGTCTGAACTGAATCAAGTAATCAATACTGAGTCAGTGACTTTATCTAGGGAAGTGAAATGTTCTGGTTGACCTGAGTTAAGTTAGGAAGAAGTAACTAGGATAGCACAGGATGAGAGTTAGAGAGAAATGATTTCCAAAGGGAAAATTATCATTATAAAAAAATTGAAAAGATATAGGGGGCATCTGTTCTATATCTACTATGATTTAGGGACCCTGGGGGGGCGGGAATTAATGAAGCATTATCCCTGTCTTTCATGGTTTTATATTGGAAAGACAGCAGAGTAAATGCACAACTAAAACTTAGTAAGTTATTGTATGTCTTATGTAATATTATCATGAGTGAATTTGCTCAGTCGTGTCCCACTCTTTGTGACCCCGTGGACTGTAATCAATCAGACTCCTCCATCTATGGGATTCTCCAGACAAGAATACTGGAATGGGTTGCCATTTCCTTCTCCAGGGGATCTTCCTGACCCAGGGACTGAACCTGGGTCTCCCGCCTTGCAGGCAGACGCTTTAACTTCTGAGCCACCAGGAACATTATCATAGATTCACTTGAAAATAAGTGTCTAGGATTTTGGATGATAGAAATTTAAAATAGAGTTGAAATAGCATGGCAATATGAAGGAATCTTTTTTAGAGTGATTAATTCATCCTCCAAAAGGAGATTATAATTTGTTTCTATATATACATTCAGCAATAAACAATGATCAGGATCTAAAGGACACAAATAGGCTAGAAAAAAAAAATAGAGTTAAACACAAAGAAGAAAGTTTTTTTTTTTTTTATTGTTATCATGCTAAATATAAACAGTAAGACATTTTACAGGATGACATTTTCCAGTAAAGTCACACAAAATTAAGTTTGAGAAATTTCAAATACAAATACATACTAAAATAAGGTACTTAAACATATATTTCTCAAAATATGGCAATAGGGGAAAGGATACTGAAGGTTAAGAGAAGGATCAGCAGAAGAAAGAACACAGAAGGAAGGGTGAAGACTGCCTGAATGGTTAGGAGCCATACATTCAACAACCCAAGCAGAGGGCATAATACCTCTAGTTTAACAGTCATAACACAATGTTTTAATTCCTCTTGTCTAAATACCTTGGAATGGAACTGCTGGTCTAGGTTACTGATTCACTGCAAGGATCAAATGATAGATCAGACTCAAGTAAATCAGATTTCATACCTAAGATCAAGTGACACTAATAATTTCAAAAACACAAATAAATCAGGAAGAAGGGGTCTGAAACATCAGTGGCAACTCCTCCAAGCCCTTTCTTTCTGAACAGGCACCCCTGTCCCCCAAAAACAGATGCAGACACCAAATGATTTTTCTGTAGGCTTTGGAGGAGAGATTTTAATCCTCGAAACATCTCTGTTTTATACTTTCATTCACATGACATCTTTAAGGAGCCAAATTTTAAGAATCCACAGATTCTGGATATATTTGCATAAAAGGGAATATCCTTTTAAAAACAATCCACGGATTAATACCATCTATCTAGAAAAATTTTGTTTCAAGTCCTGTGGGCCCAGTTATAATATTGAAAGGAATTTGACTGGGGTTAGTTTCCTTCTCTTCTACACCTGCAGGCATCCTTCGAAACCCTGTTGCTTTATCTCCTCCCTTCACAGGCAGCTGTATGTTTCAATGTAGTAGAAACTGCCAACATATTTACAAAATTAGTTGAAAAATTACACTTATGCACCCACAATGAGTTATGGTTACAATTGTTCCACAACCTTATAAGCACAGTATATTGGCCTTTTAAAATTTCAGCTATTTCAACGGATAGGAAGTATATCTCAATGTGATTCTAATTTGCATTACCTTGCTGATTAGTGATAATTATCACATTTCTACATTTTTCTGACCATTCCTACAGAGACATTACTTTGCCAACAAAGGTCCGTCTAATCAAGGCTATGGTTTTTCCAGTAGTCATGTATGGATGTGAGAGTTGGACTGTGAAGAAAGCTGAGCGTCAAAGAATTGATGCTTTTGAACTGTGGTGTTGGAGAAGACTCTTGAGAGTCCCTTGGACTGCAAGGAGATACAACCAGTCATCCATCCTAAAGGAGATCAGTCCTGGGTGTTCATTGGAAGGACTGATGCTAAAGCTGAAAATCCAATACTTTGGTCACCTAATGCGAAGAGTTGACTCATTGGAAAAGACCCTGATGCTGGGAGGGATTGGGGACAGGAGGAGAAGGGGATGACAGAGGATGAGATAGCTGGATGGCATCACCGACTTGATGGACATGAGTTTGAGTAAACTCTGGGATTTGGTGATGGACAGGGAGGTCTGGCGTGCTGAGATTCATGGGGTTGCAAATTATCGGACACGACTGAGAGATTGAACTGAACTGAATCCTATGTTACTCAACATTCAAAAAAACAAAGACCATGGAATCCAGTCCCATCACTTTATGGCAAATAGATGGGGAAACAATGGAAACAGTGACAGACTTAATTTTGGGGGGCTCCAAAATCTCTGCAGATGCTGGCTGCAGCCATGAAATTAAAAGACACTTACTCCTTGGAAGAAAACCTATGTCAAACCTAGACAACGTATTAAAAAGTAGAGACATTACTTTGCCAACAAAGGTCCATTTAGTCAAAGCTATGGTTTTTCCAATAGTCATGTATGAATGTGAGAGTTGGACCATAAAGAAGGCTGACCACAGAAGAATTGATGCATTTTAACTGTGGTGTTAGAGAAGATTCATGAGAGTCCCTTGGACCGCAAGGAGATCAAACCAGTAAAACCTAAAGGAAGTCAAACCTAAATATGTATTGGAAGGACTGATGCTGAAGCTGAAGCTCCAATACTTTGGTCACCTGATGTGAAGAACTGACTCATTGGAAAACACCCTAATGCTGGGAAAGATTGAAGGCAGGAGGAGAAGGGGACGACAAAGGATGAGATGGTTGGATGGAATCACCTTCTCAATGGACATGAGTTTGAGCAAACTCTGGGAGTTGGTGGACTGGGAAGCCTGGTGTGCTGCAGTCCATGGGGTTGCAAATGGTCAGACATGACTGAGCAACTGAACAATGATGAATCTTATGTTAAGAAATATATGTCCATGTCTCTTGCCTATTTTATTGATATTTTTTCAGTTCAGTTCACATCAGTCGCTCATTCATGTCCAACTCTTTGAGACCCCATGAACCGCAGCATGCCAGGCCTCCCTGTCCATCACCAACTCCTGGAGTCAACCCAAACCCATGTCCATTGTGTTGGTGATGCCATCCAACCATCTCATTGTCTGTCATTCCCTTCTCCTCCTGCCGTCAATCTTTCCCAGCATCAGGGTCTTTTCTAATGAGTCAACTCTTCACATGAGTTGGCCAAAGTATTGGACTTTCAGCTTCAGCATTGGTCCTTCCAATAAACACCCAGGACTGATCTCTTTTAGGATGGACCAGTTGGATCTCCTTGCAGTCCAAGGGACTCTCAAGAGTCTTCTCCAACACGACAGTTCAAAAGCATCAATTCTTTGGTGCTCAACTTTCTTTATAGTTCAACTCTCACATCCATACATGACTACTGGAAAAAAATGTTTTTCCAAATTTTTTTTCACACCCATACTTGACTACTGTTATTTTTTACTTGCTTGTAAGTGGTTTCAAGAAGTCACTTACACACTCTGGATCTTAGTGTTTTGCTACATATATGTATGTATATAATATTGTATATAATCTTATATAATTAAATATACATGATTCTGTATATGTTTGTACAGTTTTGTATAAAATTATGTATATAATTTTGAAAAGTTATTCATTGAAAATCTTATAATTAGTGCTTTTTGTGTCCTAAGAAAATTCTGTCTACTTCAAGTTCACAAAGATATTCTATGTCTCTTTTTAGTGTATTTCTTATACACACATTTTTATGTTTTATCTCAAATTCATTTTCTCAGGCAGTATGGGATTAGCATTGTAATTAGTGTTTTATTATACATATATTCAGTCTATCCAAGAATATATGTTGAGAATTCCCTCCTTTACTTTATAAAATGTCCTGGCACTTTTGCCAAATTTATATTGAAAATGTCTAGGGGTTCTGTTGCTAAACCCTCTAGTTGTTTCACTGATCTGTATCACTATCCACTCTTTGTCATAACTTTGACTTTCAGAAATATATTAGTGTCACATGTATTTAAAATAATAAAGTTAAATCAATGAGGATGGGGGAAAATCTATAAGTGAGTATAAATAGAAAATTTAATAACTATATTAAATAACTATATTTCAGATATAATACAGATTGCATTTCAAATTCGTTATACAAATTTTCCAAGCTATAATAGAAGTGTGTATACTAGATCTTTAGAAAAAACAAAATCACCCCATTGCCTAAAATTGAGTTATGATAGACTAACTATTTAACATTTTAAATATTACAAAGCATTCAATATTACTCTAATATTGCTCTTGGTTTTTCTTTGTCTCAAGGGAATATATGTCTCTGTGTTGTGAAGAAAACTTTTATATTCGAAAATAATTATGCATTTTCCTCAGGCTTTTGCACTGTGGCTTGACCCCTAGGAATTACTTCATGCTTGAGAGGTAACCCAGTATCCCTAGCTTCATGGCAGACACTGGAGTAAGTATTATAAGAATCTACATTCAGAGTAAACATTAAATTCCTTTTTGCACTAGCATTTCAAATGTACATTTTTAGTATCATTATTCTACATGAAAAATAAGTTTCCTATTTAGAGTATTGTTTTAATGAAGTAAGACATAACTTAGCATCTACATCAATGAAACATTTAAATATATGGCTTTTATTCAAGGACCCATAGGAAAAGTGCAACACCACCAAATAATATTTCTAGGAAAAAAAGAAATATCACATATACTGGCCTGACCAGACATATACTGAAGTATAAGAGAAATGTTACCATTCGAAACAGTCTCTACAGACAGTGGAGAATAATTGCTATTGGGAATGCACTAGGCCTGGCATGCTGCAGTCCATAAGGAGTCAGCCACGACTGGGCAACTGAACAACGACAATGCCCTACATTGAGGTTCAGCATGTCCTGTTCATAAAACCAGGCTGGCTGTCAATCACAAACTTGGGGGGTTATATAGTATTATTTCTAGAGCAGTGCCATTTTCAAGAGAGGAAAAAAAAAAAGCAAAGTGTCCTCTTTTTCTAGGTGATATTGCAGCTACTCTAAACATCTCTGGTCATTTCCTATCACTTAATACCAAATCATATCCACCAAAATCATCTGTCTATAATGTCCATGTAAAAACTGCCATGGTACATAAAAGCAAAAATTAAAGAATTTTAACAAAATAAAGAAATAATTCTAAAGAGCTATTTTAAAAAAGTTTTAAGGTCTTTAAATACTAATTTTGTCCCTTTCCCCCAATATTTTCTCTCTCCTTTTTCATCAGTTTGAAGCATACATAAATTCTCAATGAGAATTAGACTTTCTAAAGTCCAGGCTTTTCCCTTGCTTTCAAAACACGCTGAGAATCAAAACAAGAGGTTTTAAAGAGCAGAAGATGAGTTCCTGGCTTAAAAAATCAGGATAGTGGAGCGAAGAAGACGACCCTCTCCTCAAAGGACTAGACAGTATTTATGGATTAGAAGTAAGAAAAGAATTTTTGAGGTTTTGAGATTGAAGAATGTCAGAGGCTCAAGAATAAGACTTCTGATTTGGGAAGATCATCATGAGAGAAAGGAATCAGAGTCAGTATTTATCTATTAGGGTTGCCACAACCAAGTACCACAGACCACGGTTTTCTTGTTATCATCTGCATCCCAAACTCCTCTGGTCAACCTGTCCTCTTATTAACGTGCTCAATTGTTCACCTGTGTCTGACTCTTTACAACCCCATGGGCTGTAGCCTGCCAGGCTACTCTGTCTATGGGAATCCTCCAGGCAAGAATACTGGAATGGGTTGTCATTACCTTCTCAAGAGGATCTTCCTGACCCAGGTTCAAACCCGTGTCTCCTGCACTGGCAGGTGGTTACTACTGAGTCACATTATTAGTAGCCTCCTTATTAACAGTCTAAAACTATGGGAGATGCTAAGAAGCAAACTCTTGAAAACATTGGTAATTCTTTTCTCAAAATGAACAGTGTCATTGTGAAAGGACAGGCTCCATTTCTGGTACTGAGTATGACAGAATGGTGTAAAAATAGTCCTTTCACGCCAGTGAGAATGGCTGCTATCCAAAAGTCTACAAGCAATAAATGCTGGAGAGGGTGTGGAGAAAAGGGAACCCTCTTACACTGTTGGTGGGAATGCAAACTAGTACAGCGACTATGGAGAACAGTGTGGAGATTCCTTAAAAAACTGGAAATAGAACTTCTATATAAACCAGCAATCCCCCTACTGGGAATACACACCGAGGAAACCAGAATTGAAAGAGACACATGTACCCCAATGTTCATTGCAGCACTGTTTATAATAGCCAGGACATGGAAGCAACCTAGATGTCCATCAGCAGATGAATGGGTAAGAAAATTGAGCTACATTTACACAATGGAATATTACTCAGCCATTAAAAAGAATACATTTGAATCAGTTATAATGAGGTGGATGAAACTGGAGCCTATTATACAGAGTGAAGTAAGCCAGAAAGATAAACAGCAATACAGTATACTAACACATATATATGGAATTTAGAAAGATGGTAAGATAACCTTATATGTGAGGCAGCAAAAGATACACATATGTATAGCATAGTCTTTTGGACGATGTGGGAGAGGGCAAGGGTGGGATGATATGGGAGAATGGCATTGAAATATGTATATTATCATATGTGCATATGTTCAATGCATGAGACAGGGTGCTCAGGACTGGTGCACTAGGATGATCCAGAGGGATGGGATGGGGAGGGAGGTGGGAGGGGGGTTCAAAATGGGGAACACATGTACACCTGTGTTGGATTCATATCAATGTATGGCAAAACCACTACAACATTGTAAAGTAATTCACCTCCAATTAAAATAAATAATTTATATTAAAAATTATAAGTAAATAATTTCCATAGTTTGTCTATTTGAAGAAATAGATTTTTTTACACTTCATATTTCTGGGTTTTAAGCTCTAGTTTAAATGGTTAGGAACCACTGCTTTCAGACAATCTGTCTGAATTTAAAGATGCTAATGGCTTTTGGTGATAGGGGCATATGCTTTTGATGTCAATTACACATTACATCACTTTACTGGAGAGCTCTCAGTTTAATGCATTTCTTTAGACTCTAAAACTTATGATACAAGAGATTAAGTGTCTCTTATATTGAGACTCGATGACTGTTAGTGTCCATCAAAACATTTCTCTTCGTGAGACCTAATGAATTTGGTCCTATGCCTTAGTACTGTGGCCATTAACCAATTACTGAACCCCAATCCTCTTCTCTTACCCATTTACTTTAACACCAATCAGTTTGGTATTATTAACTGTCTACCTTGCAACTAGAGTTTGAGATATGCTCAATTTACCATAAATTGCACATTACCACTTGCCCTAAAGTACATAAAGGAGAACTGCTGAATAGCAAAATCCCCTTGTACTTAAATCTGCCAGACACCAACAAAATTTCTAAAAATAGGCTACTTAAATTCTAATTGTATATTTGCAGCCTGTAGTACTACTCCTATTCATGATATTTTCTATTATGTCAGAGTTATGTTCATTCCTGTGACACACAAATGAAGAAAAACAGAAGAATCTGCTTCATTTCTGAAATACAGAATTACAAACAAGATAGGGATGAGTCCTGTCCTAGGGATAATGCAGACATTTATTTCATCTGACACAGCTAACTTCACAGAAATTTCTTATAATAGAATACTATATGAAAACAAACCCTGTTTGGCATGTGCAATTTTGAGGTATATTAAGGTGGTCATTGGAATCATCACAATTCCTATTCTTTGTCCTTTCCCTTTTGATTAAGAATTAGATATTCTTAATTAAAACCAATATGAAAAGATTACATACATTTTTAAAAGCTATAAAAATTATACCATTTAACCAAAAGTATGCTTATTTTTCATGTACATATTCTTTTTAATTTTGTCATTTTAAATTTAAGTTACAGGAAATTTATCATAGGGTATATAATAACATTAATGGCCTTCAGTATTTCTCAGTATCAATAGCAATACTAATAATTTTTTTACACTTACTATGTGAAAGTGTTACTGTGCTAAGTGTTTTAGATTTGTAATGCTGCTGCTGCTGCTGCTAAGTCACTTCAGTCGTGTCCGACTCTGTGCGACCCCATAGACAGCAGCCCACCAGGCTCCCTCATCCCTGGGATTCTCCAGGCAAGAACACTGGAGTGGGTTGCCATTTCCTTCTCCAATTCATGAAAGTGAAAATGAAAGGGAAGTCAATCAGTCGTGTCTGACTCTTCTCGACCCCATGGACTGCAGCCCACCAGGCTCCTCCGTCCATGAGATTTTCCAGGCAAGAGTACTGGAATGAGTTGCCATTGCCTTCGCCCATCTTAATTCTATGAGATGGCTCTCATCATTAACATATGAGTCATGAGAAAACTAATTCTTACACAACAAGGGCATGGCAAAGTTGATGACTATTGCAAATTCTGTCAGACATGAGAAGCCTTTAACCTAATCGTGCCTCTTGGTAGCAAATTTCTGTTAACTTTTTCTTTTTATTTTTTCATTCCCAAATTTTGTAATATGGCATACATCAGTTAGTTGTATAATTCATTAGTATTTTTAAAATGGTATTTGTACAGACAATTTAATGAACAATAAACTTAAAATTAAACTGATCATAACAATTTTTTATAGTTCTATTACATATAAGGTTAATCAAATATTTGGTAAAAGCTTATTTAAACTTTCTGTGAAAATTTAAACATTATAGGTAAAGCAGTATTCCTCCTTGACCTTTGTAATTCCAGTCCTCAGATGTAACTACTGCTATGAATTCAACTTAGCTGTGTATACATTTTTTTTTCTATACTCCTAGACCACTCAGATTACAATAAAATAAGTGGACTTGTATATATTCATTTTGCCTCAGCGATTTTTTTTTTATAAGACCAACAGCAAACTTTACTATGACTGTCATTTCTAAAATCCAGTCCTATTAAAAAGAGCCAGAGTTTATAGAAATACGATCATATATCAGGTCTAGGGCAGGGCATCCACATAAGATACTTTTAGAATATTTTACTGTAAAAAGAATTATCAAAAACTTTCACCTCATGTGAAAAGACTCAGGAGTCAACTTGAGGAGGCTCCCATCAGTCAAAGATGAAAATTTTAGAGCATCCATAAAAGGCACTAACTGCATTTTATTCAAAAGTATCACATATATTTAAATACTTGTTTAATAATAATACAGAAAGCATTTCATTGGTGACTTTGAGGAACGCTAAAAAATAAAATAGTATTTTGCAAATGGTAAGAAAAGGAAAAAATAAAACATTTATACCTGCCTCTTCCCCAATTATCTGTAACTGAGCTAAAGGCAAATAGAAGCTTTTATTTACAGAACACTTCCATATAATAAGTAAGAATGTTATTACAATTTCATTTTTCTAAACCTAATGACTTAATTCATCCAGACTATGGTCACCAATGGCTAATAATAACACAAAAAGTAAATATATACAGATTACATATCACTCCAACAATGGAAGTTTGCAATATAACCTAGGAAGTAATTTACTAAATAAAGGGAGTCAATATGAAGCATATTAAGCCTTCAGAATAGGGATGCACAATAAAAATTTTTGTGTAGCAGGAAATATTCTGTATGTGCACTATCCACTAGAGAAGACGTTAGTCACATGAGGCTACTAATGAGCACAGCTAGTGTAACCTTTTACAATTTTAATTGTAAAAGGTGAAAGAGGAGAGCTGGCTTAAAATTCAGCAGTCAAAAGACTAAGATTGTTGCATCTGATCCTATCACTTCATGGCAAATAGATGGGAAAAATGTGGAAACAGTATCAGATTTCACTTTCTTGAGTTCCAAAATCAATGTGGATGGTGACTGAGCCACAAAATTAAAAGACGCTTGCTCCTTGGAAGAAAACCTATGTCAAACCTAGACCGTGTATTAAAAACCAGAGACATCACTTTGCCGACAATGGTCCATGTAGTCAAAGCTATGGTTTTTCGTGTAGTCATGTATGGATGTGAGAGTTGGACCATAAATAAGGTTGAGTGCTAAAGAATTGATGCTTTCAAACTGTGGTGCTGGAGAAGACTCTTGAGAGTCTCTTGGACAGCAAGGATATCAAATCAGTCAATCTTGAGGGAAATTAACTCTGAATATTGATTGGGAAAGACGTGTTGAAGCTGAAGCTCCAATAACTTGGCGACCTTATATGAAGAGCTGACTCATTAGAAAAGACCTCGGCGCTGGGAATAATTGAGGGTGAGAGGGGAAGGGGGGTACAGAAGATGAGACAGTTGGAAGACATCACTGACTCAATGGACATGAGTTTGAGCAAACTCAGGAAGATAGTGATGGACAGAGAAGCCTGGCAGTGTAGTTTATGGGGTCTCCAAGAGTTGGATAAGACTTAGAGAATGAACAACAACAATAACAGAGTGTTAATTAACCTAAATTTAGCAATTCAAATTGTTTCTACTGACAAACTGGCCAAAAGACCTCTGAGTCAAAGTATCAAATTACAATTAATACACATATTAAAGAATGTATTAAACTATAGAAATGCAAGCTGAAATATCCACATTATGAGAAATTATATTATAAAAATGATCCAGTTTTGTTAACAAAAACTTTTAAGAAAAAAATAAGAGAGATCAAAGTGAAAATGTATTGAAGGACTTCCAAGGAGAAGCAAGTGATGATGTAAGACTTCAAAGTGTACTGAAGTCCATTGTTCACAGAAAAGTTGTGACCTGCAGCCCTTTCTATACCAGTACCCCTGGAGAGAAGTAATGCCTTAGAGCTGCTACTGCTGCTGCTAAGTCGCTTCAGTCGTGTCCTACTCTGTGCGACTCCTAGACGGCAACCCACCAGGGTTCCCCATCCCTGCGATTCTCCAGGCAAGAACACTGGAGTGGGTTGCCATTTCCTTCTCCAATGAATGAAAGTGAAAAGTGAAAGTGACGTTGCTCAGTTGTGTCCGACTCTAGCAACCCCATGGACTGCAGCCTACCAGGCTCCTCCGTCCATGGGATTTTCCAGGCAAAAGTATTGGAGTTGGGGTGCCATTGCCTTCTCCGTTAGAGGGAATAGCCACATACGATTTGTTAGAGAGCCTAAAACTTAGGAAGTGGTTTCTCAAACTTTTCAAGGATTGTGGACCCATGAAACAGGGGATGGAAATAAAAGAATTACTGGACTTCAAAGGACTATGCAGTCTTAGTAATCACCTCGATAGGAACCAGATTGGTTAGATTCTTTCCACATTAAATCTTGAGTGAATATTTTATTGTTTGGACTGAATGAAAGGAGAAAATCCTAAACATATTAATATTCAAAAGGTCAGTAACAGTAATAATGGCAAAAACAATATATTTGAATATATCCTAATAAATTCTCTTGATGTTAATTACATGTTAATATTGTCAAACCCTCACAACTGTAATTTTGCCTATAAGTTAGAAACTGTAGTCAGTTCAGTTCAGTCACTCAGTCGTGTCTGACTCTTTGTGACCCCCATGAACCGCAGTACGCCAGGCCTCTCTGTCCATCACCAACTCCTGGTGCCCACCCAAACCCATGTCCATCAAGTGGTGATGCCATCCAACCATCTCATCCTCTGTTACCTTCTCCTCCTGCCCTCAATCTTCTCCAGCATCAGGGTCTTTTCAAATGAGTCAGCTCTTTGCAGCAGGTGGCTGAAGTATTGGACTTTCAGCTTCAACATCAGTCCATCCAATGAACACCCAGGACTGATCTCCTTTAGGATGAACTGGTTGGATCTCCTTGTAGTCCAAGAAACTCTCAAGAGTCTTCTCCATTAGCACAGTTCAAAAGCATCAATTTTTAGGCACTCAGCATTCTTCACAGTCCAACTCTCACATCCATACCTGACTACTGGAAAAACCACAGACTAGATCAGACCGGACCTTTGTTGGCAAAGTAATGTCTCTGCTTTTTAATATGCTGTCTAGGTTGGTCAAAACTTTCCTTCCAAGGAGTAAGTGTCTTTTAATTTCATGGCTGCAATCACCATCTGCAGTGATTTTGGAGCCCAGAAAAATAAAGTCTGACACTGTTTCCAGTGTTTCCCCATCTATTTCCTGCTGGGAGCCGGCATATTGCATATTGAGTACACATTGCATATTGAGTGCAGCGCTTTCACAGCATAATCTTTCAGGATCTGGAATAACTCAGCTGGAAGTCTATCACTGCCAGGAGCCAGTGTGAGGAACTCCGCCCATGACAAAGGTCATGAGGAAGGAGGCTCGGCATAGGCAAAGGTGGGACCGAGCCTCAGGAGTCCCCCTGGAAATTCTCGAGCATCTACCCCCAAAACCAGAGTCTGCCTACTTTCTGCTTTGTGCTTTCACCTACACCTCTGACTTTACGGGGGGCTGTCCTCCACTCTCTCTCTCTGAAAAACGAGTTGGCTTACAGCTCCAGTTAATAATTCCTGGGTGTGACCGTGTTTCAACCTACAAACTCCTTTGGAAATCCTCTAGCCTGCCTGAATAGGTTTTTCCGGCCACATGTTCAGAGCCTCCCAACTGTGAGAGGCAGGAGATGTTCTAAACTGTCTAAACACAGATTCCTTTGAGTAGTTAAAAGATTGATTAGAAATTGTATTGGTGAAGTGTTTCTCACTTGTTGGGCCAATGTTTGCTGCTAAGTCTCCATATCCCTTACCTGCTGTGTCCCTGGCAGTGTATTGATTAATATAATTGATGTAAGTAGTAGCTTTAATGTTTGTAACCTTGGACCCTTGAGTTAATTCTTTTTTGTTGTAGCCCACCACACCTTTGCCCTATAGGAATGCAACTTTAATGCTTTTGGAGGGTGGCGCCTGCCTAATCACCTTTAGAGAAAAATAAGTTTTCTGAAGAAAGGGTCTTAAAATGGTGACAGGCCTCCAGGCCAGAAGATGATGCAAATCACCTAAACTTTTGCATATGTAAGTTTGCAGGAAGAAAGCCTGGCTTACTGCATGACTCTACCCCTTCCCCCATTATCCTCTATGCGTAACTTAAGGTATAAAAACTACTTTGAAAAATAAAGTGCGGGCCTTGTTGACGGAAACTTGGTCTCCCCATGTCGTTCTTTCTCTCACCTTCTGGCTGAATTATTCAGCCTCTTTTCTCCATTGAATTTCCTCACTGAGCTATCCTTATTTCAGCCTCTTTTCTCCACTGAATTTCTTCACTGAGCTATCCTCATTCTATTACTCTTTATATCTTTGATGAATATACCAGTCTGTTGTTCCATTAGATCGGATCAGATCAGTCGCTCAGTCGTGTCCGACTCTTTGCGACCCCATGAATTGCAGCACGCCAGGCCTCCCTGTCCATCACCAACTCCCGGACTTCACTCAGATTCACGTCCATCGAGTCAGTAATGCCATCCAGCCATCTCATCCTCTGTCGTCCCCTTCTCCTCTTGCCCCCTATCCCTCCCAGCATCAGAGTCTTTTCCAATGAGTCAACTCTTCGCATGAGGTGGCCAAAGTACTGGAGTTTCAGCTTTAGCATCATTTCTTCCAAAGAAATCCCAGGGCTGATCTCCTTTAGGATGGACTGGTTGGATCTCCTTGCAGTCCAAGGGACTCTCAAGAGTCTTCTCCAACATGTCCAGTTCTAATTATTGCTTCCTGACCTGCATATAGTTTTCTCAAGAGGCAGGTCAGGTGATCTGGTATTCCCATCTGTTTCAGAATTTTCCACAGAAACTGTAGTACCAAAAGACTAACTAATATCCACAGTTTACAAGGCTAAATACTTTAGCAATATTTTAGTCCCTGGATGGAAGAGCCAGATCTTCCATCTGGAAAAGACCCTGATGCTAGGAAAGATTTAAGGCAGGAGGAGAAGCAGGTCATAGGGGATGAGATGGTTAGGTGACATCACCGACTCAACAGACCTGTATCAGAGCAAACTCCAGAAGATAGTGAAGGACAGGAAAGTCTGGCACGCTTTATTCCATGGGGTTGCAATGAATTAAAGATGACTTAGCCACTGAAGAACAACAATTGGTTAAATAGTAGCTGAATAGTCTTCTGATCCTATGATCATAGTCATTTAAATGACTGACTCTATATGTCACCAAGGTGAAATGTAAGTCATAATCATTTGAAATGAATAACTTCAGAATAAACATAGAGATACTCTATTCTTATCATGTATGGCAAAAACGTACATTAACTGTATATAAACATTTATATACAAATTATAAATTTATGAATTATAAATACAAATTTTTGTATAAGTATACATGTACAAAATATAAATAATATAGTTAATATAAATTTTTGTATACTTGTAACTGTTTATGTATATATATAAACATGTTTGTATATGTATATATATAAAAATGTTTATATAGTTGATATAAATGCTTGCCTTACATAATAAGAATATTGAGCATATCTCTATGTTTATTCTGAAGCTATTCACTTGAAATGATTACGACTTTCATTTCACCCTGATGGGATACAGACTCAGCATCGCGGGCCGCGCCTCCTCGCTCCGAGTCAGGGGAGGGTCAGGCAGGACCCACAGGGAGACCAACAAGTGGGGCCGTGCGTGCGCCCTGTGTGCAGGCGGCCAAACCCCGTGGTGGGCCCACTGGGATGGGGACGCCCGGTCCTTCCCCAGTCCCCCACCCGTGAGGAGCTTGCCCTGCCTGCCCTCCCCCGCCCAGAGCTGCAGCCAGTGGCGGTGTGCGGGCACCAGCTTGCCAGCTAGATCCTGAGCGCGTCCCCAGAACGTTGAGCTTCGGGGTCGGACTGGATGGAAGCCGGATCTGCCAAGGCTGGACGGATGGATGAGTGGACTCGGCTCCTTTGCGGCACGCGGTGGGACTGGGTCGTGGGAGGCTCCGGGCGTGGCCGGGGCAAGCCGGCATCCCAGGCGTCACGGGACTGCCCTCGTGTGTGGCGGTGGGACCTTGAGCTTGTTTTCCTGGTGGTCTGGCTGTGCCCCGGTTTTCTCTGGTCCCTGGACTGCGCCCGCGCCCCTCGCTGTGTTTGCTTGCCGCCCCTCCCCGGCGCTGTCAGCTTTCCCCCTGGCCCGCGCCGGTGACCATCTGCGCCCTCTTCCCCTGTCTGGGACCGAGCCGGTCTCGCCTCATGTGGGTGTCGTCACCGGAACTCCGCTGGCCGGTGGCGCCCTCGGTCCCCGAGAAGTGGGGAGGCTGGCTGGGCACGGCGAGGTGAACGTGAGGGCAGTGGGGGCGCCGGGCCGCGGCGGGAGAGCGTTCTCCCGGGCCGGCTGTGGCTCTGGGCGTTGGCGGAGGTGGGCGCGAGCCCAGCGAGGGCGGCCAGCCGGGGGCCGGGGAGGCCAGTCGGCGTCCTGGGTGCCGCGAGAGGGCCCTTGTGCGGGAGGCCTCAAAGGTGAGACCCCGAGGAGCGCCCCGGCGGCCCACTCGCTTCCGGGTCGTTTTGAAGCTGCCCCGGGGCCCTCGCAATGGCGCGCGGCCACCTCACCTCCACCGCTGGTTCTGTGCTGCCGCTGCGTCTTCCGCTAGGCCGGCCTACGTGGCCGCACGCCATCGGTGTCCCGTCT
>NW_011494897.1:11072816-11106501 GCF_000754665.1 Bison bison bison
GGGCGCGGCGGGTCGGTCCGGCCCTCGGTGTGCGCCTTCCTGCCCCATTTCTCACCTCGTGGGTTTCAGGCTTGCCGCCGCGCCCAGCGCCCAGCGTCCGGCTCCTTGTGCTCGCCTCCCTGGAGAAGGAAATGACAACCCACTACTCCAGTTTTCTTGCCTGGAAAAGCCCGTGGATGGAGGAGGCTTGTGGGCTACAGTCCATGGAATCGCAAACATGGACGCGACTGAGCGACTTCACTTAACTCTTAATGCATATATACATATATATTCGGAGAAGGCAATGGCACCCCACTCCAGTACTCTTCCTGGAAAATCCCATGGGCGGAGGAGCCTGGTACACTGCAGTCCATGGGGTCGCTAAGAGTCGGACACGACTGAGCGACTTCATTTTCACTTTTCATTGCTATCTTTGTATCTATTTTTTCATAAAGTAAAAGATCCTGTATCTGTCCTTCTGTACGCATTTTCATTTCACAATATATTTTTGAGATTTAGCCTTGCCATTTCACTTTCTCATATTTTAATGATTAAATATCATTGCATAATGTGAATATGTCATAATTTATTTAAGAGTATCCGTATTGATAAACAGTTATTATTTCCAACAGTTTTCTTTTACAAGTGGTATTGGAATGATCATTGACATATGGCTAGTGGTTATACAGAGACATAGGCTTGCTGAGTCAGTGAGTACACTTGTAATTTAAACTGATTTTGAAAACTCTACTACATTCGTTTATGTCTGTAATAGTTTATATAAAGTGCCTCTCTCCTTAACATTTCAGTAAGCTTTGATGTTACTCTTTATCATATCTGCCAGTCTGATGCGCAAAAACATATTATTCTGCTATAACTCCCATTTCCTTTATATTAGGGTTTGTTTTGTTTTTTCTTTTGGTATAACCCATATACATTTCTTCAGTAAAGAGAATATATGCATTATTTCTTTTTTATAATTTAGTGTGATGAATAGTTTTCTTACTAATTTAAATAAGTTTAATTTTATATAATATGTATTTCAAGAAAAAACTCTCACTAGTGTTTAATGTGTTTATTAACAATTTCCTTTATGCTTTTTGTTTTGATTACAGTCTTGCTTGGTTTGTTCTTGTAAACATATTCTTTCATTTTTTTCTATATTATTTTTCAGGTTCAGATGTTTATTTTAACACTGTCTTGTCTTTTTGCTTCATTCTAACTTCGTGAGTGAGTGAATCTGTTTGATGCAAAATTCGAAGTGTACATTTAGTCTTTAATAAATCCAGGTCTGTTTTATACCTGGCAATCTGTGGTGGCACAGAAATTGGTAAGCTTAACTGATTATTACATCATTCTACTATTTATATTTTAATACTTGTAATTTTGGCACTTGAGAACACAAAACTAACAGGGAAGAAAAGAAGGAGAGTTAATAACAGGTATGTTTGTGTTGAAATGAACTAAAAACCCTCTTTAAAAATATTTATGAGTTAAATAATTCATATGAAATTTGTGGATATTACTTTGTGATCACTATTATAAGACTATAAGAGAAATGCCTAATACTTAATTGAAATCACAGTTAAAATGTATACTTTAGCTGGTTTCATGAGCCATTAGATTATAAACTCTATTGACACATAGCATGTCTTTATACTTTACTAAGAAGTCCTTATCCTCTGAATATTTGGGATCATTTATTCAATAATTAATTTTGAATGGACTTCTAAATGAGACTTTATTCACAGCATACACTGAGGTTTCTAATAATCTAAATGAGAAAAGTATGTGTATAGCATGAAGTACTAACATTTGTCTATTTTGTGTCCAAAAATTCTTGTTTTTGTATGTCTAAACTATTCTCTTGATATATTTTCAAAATTAAACCAAAATCCAAATTAGTCTTCAGAGAAATGTGCAACACCTTGAAATCAAGTGCTAAATTCTGTATGTGTGATAAAATATAATCTTATTTTTATGTAATTATTTTGAGGGAGAGAATATTAAATGAGTTCGTTTTCTAATTTGTTTAATCTAACCAGTTATTAGATTGTCAAAGACGTTTTCCTAACATAGTTACCAACATTGATAATAAGTAAAACACCAATAAGGATTAATAACAATATAATGATGGTGCTTAGAATTTATTCTTTACATTCCTTGGCCTCTGTAGGCAGACTTGTCTCTTAGTAAATTTACTAATTTATCTATTATTAAATAATAAATGTCCTTATTTATAAATTACTCTAAAGATTTTGGACCATTAATATGTAGAGACTCATTCTTAACCTTGAGATATATCATAGTTGATTATTTCAATGACTTCTGATTAAAAGTAACTTTAATAAAGTGATAACAATTATCAAATATATTGTTATTATTTATATTAAGTACAACAAAACTAAACTAGATTCCATCATATACGGAAACTTAAAATACAATGGAAAAGTTTAGACCAGTTCTCAGGACTATTTGAAGGTGTTAATACCTGTTCAGAGACCTAATTAGATGAGCATACCTAAAAATAAGCCCAAAACTCCAAGATATTTTTAAACTAAATGTTTATAAAATATTATGTTTGTGAATTAAAATGAAAACAAGTAATATTTTTTCAAGAAATTTAAAAAATATTTTGCTGAACATATACCCAACTTGGACAGACACACAAACACCTATGTAGGATAATTATTATATTACATTCTTTGTAATTTCCTAGATAAACCAATCACTTTAAGTTGACTTAAAATTAGGACACAAAATACCCATTTTTCCTAAAATCTTTAGTAATATTACTACATGTACTGCTGCTGTTGCTGCTAAGTCACTTCAGTCATGTCCAACTCTGTGCGACCCCATAGATGGCAGCCCACCAGGCTCCTCTGTCCCTGGGATTCTCCAGGCAAGAATACTGGAGTGGGTTGCCATTTCCTTTTCCAATGCATGAAAATGAAAAGTGAAAGTGAAGTTTGTTAAATGATGATCTAATCACAATTGTTTTGTGTGCACCATTCAGTTCAGTTCAATTAAGTCGCTCAGTCATGCTTGACTCTTTGTGACCCCATAGACTGCAGGACACCAGGCTTCCATGTCCATCACCAACTTGCGAATCCTGCTCAAACTCATGTCCATCTAGTCAGTTATGCCATCCAACCACTGCATCCACCATTGTCCCTTTCTCCTCCTGACTTTAATCTTTCCCAGCATCGGGGACTTTTCCAGTGAGTCAGTTCTTCCTATCAGGTGGCCAAAGTATTGGAGTTTCAGCTTCAGCATCAGTCCTTCCAATGAATATTCAGGACTGATTTCCTTTAGGATGGACTGGTTTGATCTTGCTGTCCAAGGGACTCTCAAGAGTCTTCTCCAACACCACAGTTCAAAAGCATCAATTCTTTGGTGCTCAGCTTTCTTTATAGTCTTAACTCTCACATCCATACATGACCACTGGAAAAACCATAGCTTTGACTAGACCGGACCTTTGTGGGCAAAGTAATGTCTCTGCTTTTTAATATGCTGTCTAGGTTGATCATAGCTTTTCTTCCAAAGAGCAAAGGTCTTTTAATTCCATGGCTGCAGTCACCATCTGCAGTGATTTTGGAGCCAAAAAATAACATCTCTCACTGTTTCCACTGTTTCCCTATTTGCCATGAAGTGATGGGACCAGATTCTATGATCTTTGTTTTCTGAATGTTGAGTTTTAAGCCACCTTTTTCACTGCCCTCTTTGACGTTCATCAAGAGGCTCTTTCGTTCTTCTTCACTTTCTGCCATAGGGTAGTATGATCTGTGTATCTGAGGTTATTGATATTTCACCCAGAAGTCTTGATTGCAGCTTGTTCTTCATCCAGCCTGGCATTTTGCATGATATACTCTGCATATAAGTTAAATAGGCAGGGTGACAATACACAGCCTTGACGTACTCCTTTTCCTATTTGGAACCAGTCTGTTGTTCCAAGTCTAGTTCTAACTGTTGCTTCTTGACCTGCATACAGATTTCTCGGGAGGCAGGTCAGGTGGCCTGGTATTCCCATCTCTTGAAGAATTTTCCATAGTTTGTTGTGATCCAGATAGTCAAAGGCTTTGGTGTAGTCAATAAAGCAGAAGTAGATGTTTTCCATTGGCTTAGTCTTTATGAAAGGTTTATGCTTCAACATAATCTACTATAATATAGGAACAAAATATAGAGAATAAATTAAAAAAAAAGAATGTCTATTTTACAGTATTATTTCCCTTGATTCAATATGTAATTACAATTTTTATGTTTCCAAAAACAATATGAAATCATCAACAATTTTCTAACCCATTTTTAAACAGGAAAAAAATGTGAGGAACATGTGTGGCTATTGATCAGATAAAGAAAGGGCAGGAACAGTTCTCTAAGGGTTTAACTTAAAGCAAGCATGTACCATATGACAGGAAGCCTCAAGTGGAAATCTCTTAAATATCCTCAAATCCTTGATCAAGATAATAAATCCAAAGCTGTAGCATACCCTGGAAAGATTTGTAGAGTTTAGTGTCACTATAAAAGATTTAAAGAATGAAGACCTAGACTTTTATCAAATCCCTTTTCAACTTACCTCCATGGCTTCTGCAAAAGTCAGATGGAATTGTCACAGCTAAGAGGAGTCCGGGGAGACACAACATCCAAATGTAATTATGCTATCATGGATAACGTCCCGTAACAGCAAAAGGACAGTCAGTAAAAACAATGTTTTGTGAAGCAACCATTCATTCCTATTGTTAAAGTAGGGCAGCCTAATAGACATAACACCAGGCTTTTTCAGGGAAAAATAATTGAGATATTCTGTGACATTCTGAGGACATGACATAATTTTAGGGAAGCAAACCCCAAGCTGTGAAAATCAACTACTGAGCTTTGCTTAATAAGATCTGAGATTTCTAATGGCAGGGAAAAAAAAAAAAAGACAATAAGTTTAGAGTCTACATTTTCAAATTCTTAAGTTTCAGAAAGGGATACTCATTTATTTTAAATGGCCATGTATGGCTGGTGGCTACCATACTGAACAAGACAAAAATAATCTGGCATGGAAGAAGTACAAGGTATCCAAGAAGGTTTGAGATGTGTCTAATCAAGGTTTGAGATTATTTTAAGGTGTGTCTCTTTGGGATCCCACTCTAAAATCTGCCTTGTTGGTCAGAAATGCTTCTCCTTTGCAAGTCCTGAACAAATCTTGTCCTCTATAGCCTTATGAGTCTATCAAAATTCCTCAGCTTCTCAGCAGCATATGATAGATTCAGAGAAATCTTCAATAGAAGAGATGAGGAGGGCCCAAAAATAGCCTCGTGTTTATACTTTCTGTCTCTTCTAGATGGTGGGCCTATAATTCTTTATTGTTGTGGAGAATCTCCATATTTATATTTAAATAAATTTAAATGAAATAGTCTTTTACATTCAATGTTGTGATGAAAGAACACATAGTATCAAATTTAGGTCTTGATAACATCTATTACCCAGAAATAAATGTTCCCAAATGCTAATAACACAAATTTTAGATAATTAGAGCATTTACTGGAGAAGGCAATGGCACCCCACTCCAGTACTTTTGCCTGGAAAATCCCATGGGCAGAGGAGCCTGGTAGGCTGCAGTCCATGGGGTCACGAAGAGTCAGACACGACTGAGCAACTTCACTTTCACTTTTCACTTTCATGGATTGGAGAAGGAAATGTCAACTGACTCCAGTGTTCCTTCCTGGAGAATCCCAGGGACGGGGAGCCTGATGGGCTGCCGTCTATGGGGTCGCAGGGAGTCGGACACGACTGATGTGACTTAGCAGCAGCAGCAGAGCATTTACTTGATATATTTAGGCATTTTCCTTAGTCCATTAACAAATATAGGCCAGGAAAATGTTAAAAATGGCTCATTGTTTTGCTAACACTTTAAAGTTGTCCTTTTATCTTTGTCCTTTCAAAAAGTTCTTAGTCATTTATCATCTGGGCTGTGACTATTCAACTCTGACAAATTCTGAGGATTCAATTCATATGGAACATTTACTATATTTAACTGTATTTTAAAACCTTAGCAATAGCAAATTCATTTCTGTTAATTGAAAATCAGAAAAATCAGAATTTGTATTCCTAAGTGTACTTTTCTTTGAATGATATATATTAGCCGTTATGCTGTAATTCCCACAACCCCATTATTAAAAAAAAAAAAAAAGAATTGAAAGCAATTACTTTCAATGAGCTTAAATTTTGAGAAACATATAAGAAAAAAATTTGAAAAATCCTAAGGCATGGATTGTCAATTAGCATAAAGGCAATTACAAATATTTTTAAATGTTCAGTTTTGTTTTTAAGTTAATCAAATTCATAAAATGTTTTTATATTTGTTCTAACAGGAATTTCTAAAGAAAAGTAACAGTAAATGACTCTACTTGAGCAAATAAAGCTAACAATTATTAAAATGGTCAAGGGTCAGGAAAAGTAGGCCAGGAGACAGAATGAGAACAAAAGCATCTTAGTTGAGCAGACAGTAGACCTACATTTTCTTGCATATCATCACTGGAATACAAGGTTTTCAACATGTTTTTGTTTGAGTTGCCTTTATTCACTCTTTTCTGGCTCTATTAATATAAAAAAATATTTAGATTATTCTAGTTTCAATCACTCCTCTAGCCTGTGACAGTACCACTAAGACGTAAATGGGGAATGGTCATTTCTCCTAAAGAAAATGTGCTATTTGGCATAAGCAGTGGAAGAGGACAAGAAAAATCACAAATGTTTGTTACAGAAATCAGCTGGATGACATTTTATATCATAATATTTACCTGAGAAGGTAGACTGAAAACAGGTTTTGTTGTCCCATGTCTTGCTGGCTTGCAATCTCCTTACAATATTAGGAAAAGAATAAATCTCTAACTAAAAAGAGGCAACAATTCAACACAACAAAGGTAAATAATTAATATGCCTGACTTTAGGACTTCAGTTCAGTTCAGTTCAGGTGCTCAGTTGTGTCCGACTCTTTGTGACCCCATAAATCACAGCACACCAGGCCTCCCTGTCCATCACCAACTCCCGGAGTTCACTCAGACTCACCTCCATTGAGTTAGTGATGCCATCCAGCCATCTCATCCTCTGTTGTCCCCTTCTCCTCCTCCCCCCCAATCCCTCCCATCATCAATCTTTTCCAATGAGTCAACTCTCTTCACATGAGGTGGCCAAAGTACTGGAGTTTCAGCTTTAGCATCAATCCTTCCAAAGAAATCCTAGGGCTGATCTCCTTCAGAATGGACTGGTTCGATCTCCTTGCAGTCCAAGGGACTCTCAAGAGTCTTCTTCAACACCACAGTTCAAAAGCATCAATTCTTCGGCACTCAGCCTTCTTCACAGTCCAACTCTCACATCCATACATGACCACAGGAAAAAATGATAGCCTTAACTAGACGGACCTTTGTTGGCAAAGTAATGTCTCTGCTTTTCAATATGCTATCTAGGTTGGTCATAACTTTTCTTCCAAAATAAGGGAGTATGGTATTGATGAAAGAATAGATAAATCAATGGAACAAAATAGAGAGCCCAGAAGTAGTTCCACACAAATATAGTAAACTGATCTTTGAACCATTTCATGAAAGAAAGCACTGATAAACTGAAATTCCTCAAAAAAAAAAAAAAAAGTTTCTGCTCTGCAAAGACATCATCAGGAAAACAAGACAAACCACAGACTAGAAGAAAATATTTGCAAAATGTCTATATGAAAAAGGTCTCTCAGCTAAAGTTAATTTAAAAAAATCTCTTATAACTCAATAGATAAAAACAAATAAAAACCTAGTTAGAAGATTATGAGACCTGAACAACCATCTCACCAAAGAAGATACCCAGATGTACAAGAAGCATATAAAAAAGTGAGTCGTCCTCTATCACTGTACACTTTCAAATTATAACAATGAGATACTTTTTACTGAAATATCTTAAATCTAGAACACTCCCAACATCAAATGCTGATGATGTGAAGCAACAGGAAGGTTCATTCATTGCTGATGGGAATGCAAAATAGTATAGTCACTTTAGAAGACCATTTGGTGGTTTCTTACAAAAGGAAACTTACTCTCACCATGTAATCCACCAACTGCAATCCTTGGTATTTACCCAAGTAAATAAACTGAAAACTTATGTCTATACAAAAACCTGCACAGAGATATTTAAAGCAGCCAAAACTGTATTTGTAACTTCCAATACATAGAAGCAATCAAAATGCCCTTCTGTAGGTGAATGGGTAAACAAATTTCGGTACATACAGATATTACATTATCAAGATACAAACATACAAGAGTGAAACTTAACTGTGTATTAGTAAGTGGGGAAAAAAGCAATCTAAAAGGCTACATACTATATGATTCCATCTACAGGGTATTTTGGGAAAGCTGAAACTATGAAGAGAGTAAAACAAAATAAAATCAGTGTTTGCCAGGGGTTGGGAGTTGGTGAATAGGTGGAGCACAGAAGACTTTCAGCAGTGAAACTATTCCACATGATGCAGGGTATATGTCATTATACATTTGTCAAAATTGCATAATGGATGACACCAAGATGAACTATGGACTCTGGATGATAATAATCTGTCAATATTTGCTCATTGATATAACAAATGTCCTGCTCTGGTGTGGGGTATGATGAAGAGGTTATGAGGTGAGGGGAGTGAGGACTGAATAGGGGGCGTGTGGGAGCTCTTTGTACTTTGCACTCAGTTTTGCTGTGAACCTGAAACTGCTCGGAAAGAGCTTCTACAAGAATACTTTAGGAACTCAGAAACTGTTTTTTAGCCAGAGCTTTATAATCCATTCTATTCGTGACAATCTCCGAGCTGTTCCAGATTTGGCTAGTGACCACTCCTCCAGCTGTCTTCTATGTTTCGACATATTTTTAGCACTTTATCATTTTCTGACTCCAAGATTACCTTGAGATTTCTTAGTCTCAGTCCCGATATCATCTATGTTCTAAGAATACATGATTCCTTTTCTGTGGAATATGGTCCATATTGGAATATGGAATAAATGTCCATATTGCCACTAGAGAAACTGGCATGCCATTGATACTCATGGAAAATATCTCAGAAAGTACTTTAAATCACGAGATCCAATCAAGCATCACTGGGTATCTTTCCATCCAGTATTATCATTTATATTAATTCACAGTTAGAAGACTGTTCTCAACAACAATAGCATCCTGATAATTACTCATATACTAAATCTTACTTTGCAGATAAAAATGACATCACTCCCACACATAAAACTATTAATAAAACTCAATATAACCTTTCAGTTATAAGAGGACTGTGGTAAAATTCATTTGTATGTGGATAATGATATCAATAAGATAATATTAGGTTCCCTAATCTCCATTTCTATTCACTGGCATTATATTTCTTATCTGGGTTATATTAATTGCTTTTAAAATCTATGAGTATGTTCATCAGTTCCATTTCTCTTGATTCCATATATATGTTAATGTACAATATTTGTTTTTCCTATTCTGACTTTTGTAAAGCAATTATCCTTCAATTAAAAATTAAATATTTTAAATTAATATGTTTACTCAGAATACGCCCATTCCTTTCCTATTTTTATACCTAATCCCCTCTCAACTCCTATAGGTCTCTGCTTTCCTTAAATTCTGTTATATATTTGTGGGTTTCAAAAATCTGTGCATTCTTATTTCTTCATATTTCTTAATCAGATATAGTACATAATATACATAAAGCAAAAAAGTGTGCCTTTTTTGTTCTCTTGATACAGTATGAAAATATTTATATAACAGTGCATAGAGTTCTTTATTATTTTTATAAGAGATCTATTGAATTCACATGCCATAGAATTCACCCATCTAAAGATGTATAGTGCAATAACTTTTAGCATAGCCACAGAGTTTTGCTACCTACACTACTATCTATTACAGAACATTTTCATCACCTCAAGAAGAAATTCCATAACTTTTAGATATAACCAGTCAATCCACAATGACCCTCAGCCTTAGAGAACCACTAATCTTCTATCTCTATGTACTGCTATCCTGGAACTTTCACATAAATAGAATAATATATGTGTGTTTTTATGACTCTTTTCACTTAGCACAGTATCTTCAAAGTTCATCATATGTGGTGGTGTTCTTCATTCTTTTTTATGGTCAAATAATGTTTCATTGTATGTATGTGTACATAGTTTGCTTGTGTTATCTATATTATATTTGTCTGTTCATTACTTGATAGATATTCAGTTGTCCATCCTTCATTTCATTTATGTATACATGTATGTTTGGAATTGCTGCATTAAATGGCAACTTTATGTTTAACTTTTAGAAAATATAACAGAATGATTTACAAAGAATCTGTAAAATTTTACATTCTTACCAACAATACATGAGGATGTCAACTTCTATCCATCCACATTAAAAACATATTATCTGAACTTTAATTATAACATATTCTAGTACAATTAAATTGTTGTCTTGTGGTTTTGATTTTCTAGTCTCTATATCATTTATATACACTCTAGCCCTTGTTATTCCTTTCTTTCTGCTTGCTTTAATTTGATATTTTCTGTTGCCGTTGTTTCCAAAGGTGGAATAGCAAGTCAATGAAATGATATGGACCTAACAGAAGCAGAAGATATTAAGAAGAGGTGGCAAGAATACACAGAAGAACTGTACAAAAAAGATCTTCATAACCAAGATAATAATGATGGTGTGATCACTCACCTAGAGCCAGACATCCTGGAATGTGAAGTCAAGTGGGTCTTGGAAAGCATCACTACAAACAAAGCTAGTGGAGGTGATAGAATTCCACTGGAGCTATTTCAAATCCTGAAAGATGATGCTGTGAAAGTGCTGCACTCAATGGGCCAGCAAATTTGGAAAACTCAGCAGTGGCCACAGGACTGGAAAAGGTCAGTTTTCATTTCAATCCCAAAGAAAGACAATGCCAAAGAATACTCAACCTACCACACAATTGCATTCATCTCACACCCTAGTAAAGGAATGCTCAAAATTTTCCAAGAAATTCCAGATGTTCAAGCTGGTTTTAGAAAAAGCAGAGGAAACGGAGATCAAACTGCCAACATCTGCTGGATCATGGAAAAAGCAAGATAGTTCCAGAAAAACATCTATTTCTGCTTTATTGACTATGCCAAAGCCTTTGACTGTGTGGATAACAATAAACTGTGGAAAATTCTGAAAGAGATGGGAATACCAGACCACCTGATCTGCCTCTTGAGAAACTTATATGCAGGTCAGGAAGCAACAGTTAGAACTGGACATGGAACAACAGACTGGTTCCAAATAGGAAAAGGAGTACGTCAAAGCTGTATATTGTCACCCTGCTTATTTAACTTATATGCAGAGTACATCATGAGAAACGCTGGGCTGGAAGAAGCACAAGAAGAAATCAAGATTGCCGGGAGAAATATCAATAACCTCAGATATGCAGATGACACCACCCTTATGGCAGGAAGTGAAGAGGAACTAAAAAGCCTCTTGATGAAAGTGAAAGTGGAGAGTGAAAAAGTTGGCTTAAAGCTCAACATTCAGAAAACGAAGATCATGGCATCTGGTCCCATCACTTCATGGGAAATAGATGGGGAAACAGTGGAAACAATGTCAGACTTTATTTTTCTGGGCTCCAAAATCACTGCAGATGGTGACTGCAGCCATGAAATTAAAAGACGCTTACTCCTTGGAAGGAAAGTTATGACCAACCTAGATAGCATATTCAAAAGCAGAGACATTACTTTGCCAACAAAGGTTCATCTAGTCAAGTTTATGGTTTTTCCTGTGGTCATGTATGGATGTGAGAGTTGGACTGTGAAGAAAACTGAGTGCCGAAGAACTGATGCTTTTGAACTGTGGTGTTAGAGAAGACTCTTGAGAGTCCCTTGGACTGCAAGGAGATCAAACCAGTCCATTCTGAAGAAGATCAGCCCTGGGTGTTCTTTGGAGGGAATGATGCTAAAGCTGAAACTCCAGTACTTTGGCCACCTCATGTGAGTAGTTGACTCATTGGAAAAGACTCTGATGCTGGGAGGGATTGGGGGCAGGAGGAAAAGGGACAGCAAAGCATGAGATGGCTGGATGGCAACACTGACTCTATGGACGTGAGTTTGAGTGAACTCTGGGAGTTGCTGATGGACAGTGAGGCCTAGCTTGCTGCAATTCATGGGGTCTCAAAGAGTCGGACACAACTGAGCGACTGAACTGAACTGATCAGACCTGATGTGATCTATGAGCTATCTCTTCTTTTTTAATATAGGCATTTAGAATTACAGTCTGCTGTGCCCTCACATAGAGACACCTTGCCACAATTGGTGGCTGAAAGAAAGAAGGAATTTTCAATTTCTTATCCCCAATTATATCAAAATTAATGTCTGCAAAAGGTAGCTGAGGAAAGGATGAAAACTGCTTATGTTCTGCCCATCCAGATCAGGTGTCATTGTCCCCAAACTAGGACCTTGGGAGAAAGGAAGCCTGTGTCCTTAGCTGCACCCATCTGGAGATTGGGGGTTCCATTACTCTGGGCTAGCAGAATGAAAGGGGCAGGTCATAAAGCAAACACCACAGCTTCTCTCTGTTCTTGTGGAATTTCAGTAGACATTCTTGACTAAATGTTCCATCATTTGCTGTACTTTTAGGTCTATTCCCAAAGACTTCATATGTTTTTATTCTTAAATGTCTTTTATTCTTTTCACTGAGAATTGGGTACATGGAGCCCCTTAAAATGTCATGCCAGAATCCAATCTCTTCATTTTTTAATATTGTAGTTTAATGTACAGATAAAAAATCATTTAAGCAATAAATAAAGAGCCTTTCAATTAAAGTGAAAGAGGAGAGTTAAAAAGCAGGCTTAAAACTCAAGATTCAAAAAACAAAGATCATGGCATCTGGTCCTATCACTTCTTGGAAAATAGATGGGGAAACAGTGAAAGAATTTATTTTCTTGGGCTCCAAAATCACTGCAGATGGTGACTTCAGTGATGAAATTAAAGGACTTTTGCTCCGTAGGAGAAAAAGTATGACAAACCTAGACAGTGTATTAGAAAGAAGAGATATGACTTTTTCAACAAAGGTCCCTCTAGTCAAAGCTATGGTTTTTTTGGTAGTCACATGTGGATGTGAGAGTTAGACCGTGAAGAAGGCAGAGCATCGAAGAACTGAAGCTTTCAAGCTGTGGTGCTGCAGAAGACTCTTGAGAGTCCCTTGGACTGCAAGGAGATCAATCCAGTCCATCCTAAAGGAAGTCAAGAATAAATATTCATTGGAAGGCCTGATGCTGAAGCTGAAGCTCCAATACTTTGGCCACCTGATGCAAAGAGCTGACTCATGGGAAAAGACTCTAATGCTGGGGAAGATTGAAGGCAGGAGGAGAAGGGGCTGACAGAGGATGAGATGGTTGGATGGCATCATTGACTCCATGCACATGAATCTGAGCAAACTCTGGGAGACAGTGAAGGACAGGGAAGCCTGGTGTGTTACTGTTCATGTGGTTGCAAAGAGTCTGACACCATTGAGCAACTAGACAACAAGGTATGCCCATTTAGGTGTGTCCTATAGCTTGTTATAGGACTTCCCTGGTGGCTCAGATGTGTCTAGAATGAGGGAGACACGGGTTCGAGTCCTGGGTTGGGAAGATCCCCTGGAGAAGGAAATAGCAATCCACTCCAGTACTATTGCCTGGAAAATCCCATGGACAGAGGAGCCTGGTAGGCTACAGTATATGGGGTCACAAAGAATCGGACACGACTGAGCGATTTCACTTTATAGCTTGTTATTAGGAATAATACCAGAAAAAATACGTATTTGCATGTTGGGAATATTTTTAGAGATGAATATTTAGAGTTACTTTATCAAGGTGTGATTTTTGATCCAATGGATTAATGCACATATATATATATATATATATTTTTTTTTTTTTTTTGCAAGCATGCTCAGTCATGTCCAAATCTTTGTGACTCTATGGACTGTAGCCCACCAGGCTCCTCTTTCCATGGAATTTCCTGGGCAATCTATATTTTTATAGTTACTGTGAAATACATTTACACTAGGGTGGTTGCTGTTATTCAGTCGCTAAGTCATGTCCAACTCTTTTGTGACCCCATGGACTATAGCCCACCAGGATTCTCTGTCTATGGGATTTTCCAGGCAAGATTATTGGAGTGCTTTGTCATTTGCTTCTCCAGGGAAACTTCCTAACCCAGGAATCGAACTCACATCTCCTGCATTGGCATGTAGGTTATATCATTTTTAATTCTACAAGAAATATAGGAGATTGCCTGTTTCTCCACAGACTGACTGAAAGAGTGTGTTGTCAAACTTCTGAATATTGACAATACTGACCGATGAGAAATGGTTATTTTGGAATAATTTGAAACTGCATTTTTTCTCATTAGTGACATTAGCAGTTTGTCTTATGTTTAAGAGCTTTGGTGATTTGTCTGTGTATATATTCTGCTCCATTTTCACTGAGGTTTGATCTTTTCCCTTGATGTTTTTAAAGTCCTATTACAGATTTTAGAATTTTCTGTAGCGTGTATTACAAATATTTTCCCCCTATTCGTCTTTTATCTTTCCTTTTATTCCTCATGGAAAAGTTTATTTAATGTTTTAATATTCTCAAATGTGTCAATATTTTCTTTCATTATATGTGAATTTGAATCATATTTAGACACATTTTCCCCAGAACCATTACTAAGACATTTAACTCTGATTATTGGGTTTGTGAAAGGCTGCTTAAAACTTTTTACCTCATAGGAGGGGTCACAGCTGGCTCTGCACCTTAATACTTTCTCCTGCACTGAACATGCTTATAATACTTGGAGCTTTAGCAACTATTTACTATCATAAAGAGAAGATAAGAGAATCATAGAAAAGTTGGTTTTCACAATTTTAAACCACTGGCAAAAACAGCATATCCACAGTTTTCTGTTACTCAAAAATAAACAACACTCCTGTTTATTTCACTGATGATTAAACAGGCAAGTTAATAATTTTTGCAGATTAAAGAACTTCTAGGTGATACACTAAGCTCCATATGTAAGTTTATATGTGGCACTTATTCATCTCCTTATGTGTTGTTGACCATTCAACTTTCATTTTTCATACTATTGAATAGAGTGCTTACTTCCTTTAATCATAAGAAACCACTTTTGTTCTCCATCTCCTTGAGCTATTTACTGTGAATCTTATGCATTTAGTTTTGAGCTCAAATATTAGCATATTTATACATTTAATGGGCCTTCTTTATAGAATTAACAGAAATACCCTTGAATTCTAAATCCTAATAATGTAGCTGTGTGGCAATGAAACAGAACATGCCTCCTAGACTATTGAAGACCAGAAAATAAAAGTTATTTTTGGTAAAGTTTGTAAGCCAAGGAGACAATTAATTAATTGTGCATGCTGATTTTCATAATGCCACACTTCAGTTTCCCTTGGATTTAATTTTAATTAGCTGACTAATGAATTAATTAATGTTCAGTAAACGCCAAACATAAGATCAGAGATATATGGATAGTTTAAACATTTATAAAGCAGAAGTTCTAAATGGTGAAGATTTATGGACATTCAGGTCAAGTCTCAAACAATAAAAATGTTCTAATTAGGAAAGAAAATAATTTATGTCACATAAAGAAACAATGAACCTTGTGAAAGAAGACTGTAATATAAGGTAGCAAAATTTTACCAAACATCATGTATAGTCCACCTTTGTTGGAAATCTGTTCACAGAAATTCCTGGAAGAATCATTAAATCAAAATAAAAACTGCTTGATTTACATTTAGTTAATAGTCAATTATCATTCAATTTTCCTAACAACTGTGTATACTATACAGTTCCTTCAAATAATAAACTAAGTCTTCAATAGGAATTATTAAAGCCCTTATCCATGTCAAATTAAGAAAACTATATGGGTTTTGAAATTGTTTGGCCCTCTCCCTCTTTCTTCCTGTCCCTCTCTCTGTCTCTTACTCTCTATCACCTTCTTTCTTTTCGCAACCTCATATGGGATTTTCTTGTGTGTTCTTAACTAATGATTTCTTTTACCCCTTACTTTTTATACTGGGCTTGCTGTTCCCATGAACTGTGTTTTTTTTTTTTTTTCCTTCAACCACTCTGTTTCTAAACTCCAGCTACTAGTCAGACCTATGTACAGTGACATTTGTGAAGCTGCATTTTCCTTCAGTGTATTCTGCTAGAGTATTCATTTATCAACTTATGTTTTTGAGAATCAACCACGTGTCCAAGATCTACAAACACATAGACTCTTAAGAAGCTTACAACAGAGTGTTAAAGACAGAAAACTGGTGCCGTCAATTATTAGCTGAAATAATAATTATATGAAGTAATATATACCAGAAGAAAATGAAAGTTGCGTTTGCTTATTCTCTAAGAAAAGCTTCTGTGTGGAAGCGCTTTACTTAGAAAGGTGCCTGTCATTCTGCTTGGAGTTGGATCTTGGCATGACAGCTCTGGGTCTCTCTCAGCAGCTCTGCTGAGTTTTTCAAAAGGTTTATTTCTTAATTCTTCCATTTTAAGACAAAAATTGACTCTTCATTTTAATACAACCAGGAAAAATTTTAATTGCTCAAATTCATGAACCTATAATACATCATGTATTAGTTGTATCAGTTTGATCAGTAAATTTACTATATGCAATATCCATTAAGGAATTTGTTGTAGGGATTAAACTTTGCAGAATCGTGTAACCTTGTTGCTTCTGCATATAGTATTGTGAACAGGGTCATTAGGGCCAGCACTTGGGAACAGAAGGTTGGCAAGAAATGAGGGAGAGTAAGCCCAAACTGGAACCCACAAGAATAAAATGAAACTCACAAATTAAAACTGAACCCCACTCCATCTCTCGTAAACAACACCATTGGTAATGTCAGTAACCTGCAGGATGCAGCCTTTTAGTTCAGACGCGTATTTGCATCCGGTCCCGCATTTGGAAAAGGTGGAGGATCAGATGAAAGTGGAAAGAATGAAGGAACTGATTGCTAGAAGACACCAGCCATGTGAGCCAGCTGTTTAGTAAAAATATACATGAGATTCAAAGTGTACATTGACTACAAGCACCTTCACAGTGGGGAAATGCTAACTCACTTCTGTTTAACAAATGATATGTGAATTTCTTAGGCCAACACTAACCTGGAACCAAAAGAAAATGAAATTCTGGGAAATATATATAGATCCAGTTTAGTTAAGGTGACATATTAGAAAAACACTACACTATTCTTTATAAACACACAAAAGCATAGCAGTCCAAAAGATTTATACTTTGCAATCTAAAGCTCATTTTTGAATAAGATAGATAATCTATTTTATCTCATTTTAAAACTCAAAAACAAGAAGTCTGTCTGGTGAGCCAATTAAAATTGTAAAGAACTTGCAATCATGAATAGAAATCCAACTGAGTGTGTAGCTAGTTAGTGATTAAGAATAAACTGGAAAGAATGATATTGACTTTCCCTACAGAAAACAATGATTAAACCTCAATATGACAAGACTGTTATTCATTCATCCATCCATATTCCTCAGCTTCATTATTCCTCAACATCTATTCATATGATAAATATTTATTTATTTCCTATAAACTAGTAGTATCCAAATCTGCAAGGCTACAAAAATATAAAGATTTGCCTGCCATTTAAAAACTGATATTTAAGTGAAGAAGCAAGGCATTTTAATATATCACAAAGCAATGTGAGGAAAACTATAACAGGAAGTGTACCCTAAGTATAGTATTATTATCTGAGAAGGAACAGATATAATGCGTTCAGTACAGATAAACAACCATATGCAGTATTGGTGTATGTTTCTGTATTTCAACTCACATGAAAAATAGGATGCAAGCATTGTAGAGAAATAATTCAGTGCAATATTTTATTTGGCTCCTTTGGTTGGGTATTATGGTTGGTTGATTTTTTTTTTTTCTGTTGTTTGCAATTTTTGCTAGGTTGAATATGCAAATAAATATAAAGCTGAAGTAATAACACAGGAGTTTCAGTTTTAATCATGGGTTTTACACAATGACAGTATGGTTAATTTTCTATCTACCAGACATTTCTTATTCTTACTTACAATTTTGTTTTGACAGCAATATGCACTTGGAGGTAAGAAATCATGGCTTTAAATTGGTTTTAAAAGATTCTGTTTTCCTTTACCAGTTGGGCGTTTGAACTAACTCTGGCCAATGATATGCCTGGGAAATTTGGCTCAAGCATTTTCAAGAAAGACTTTACTCTCGTTTTGGAAGAATAAATAGGATTCTTTTCTTTCCTTTGATCTTCTGAACTCTTTTGTTCTGGTCACTGTAGCCTGAGGATGTGAGCCTTTGGCCCCTGCATGGTTTCCCTATGCCCTCGCAGACAGTGAAAAGGCTAAGGAGTCACAAGGCAGTCCAGTCAAAGCCAGGGTACTGATAAGCTGTCTCACCCAACACTAACATGCCTAACTCCAGCTCTCTTTAAATGATAAAGAGTCTTCCTGCAATGTGGGACACCAGGGTTTGATCCCTGGGTAGGAAAGATCCCCTGGAGAAGGAAATGGCAACCCCCTCCAGTATTCTCGCCTGAGAAATCCCATGGACGGGGGAGCCCGGCAGGCTACAGTCCATGGGATTGCAAAGAGTCAGACACGACTGAGTGACTTCACTTTCAGGTCTCTTCTTAAGTGGATTTTCTTTCCTTTCTTTTTGGCCTGTGCAGCTTATGGGATCTTACTTGCCTGACTATGAATCAAACCCACACCCTCTGCATGGGAAGCATGGAGTTCTTAATCACTGGACTGCCAGGGGAGTCCATTATGTGGATTTTTTTTTTTCCATTTTAACGGTTTTTAATGAAAGCTGTAGACAAGATGACTTTATTCTTGCATCTTCTCAATTGTTTCTTCCGTATATTTGCCCTTTTCCTTTCCTACTTGGCGAGATTTGGCTTTACGTTCGAGGATCTTTTTGTGGTCTTTGTCCAGTTTTAGTCTGGTGATAACCACCTTGCTGGGGTGAATGCCCACATGGACAGTTGTGCCATTAGCCTTCTCCTGCTGCACTCGTTCAGTGCAGATGACGTATTTCTTCCTGTAAACCTGGACTACTTTGCCAATTTGCTGCCCTTTGTAGTGCCCTCGTACAACTTGAACTTCATCATCCTTTCAGATGGGCATGGATCGAACGTTGTACTTCTGTCTTAGCTCTTTAGAAAGAGGAGAAGACATAATTTTCCTGCGAATGTGGGAAGGCACATTGAAATGCCTTTTTCGATTCTTGCTTCGGTCAGAAGTCACAAAGGGATTACGTGGATTTTATGAGCAGTTTTAAGGTGGTAGGTATTATGGTACTTGAAACTGAGACATCCCTAAGATGATGAGCCTTCCATGAGCTAAGAAATATTTGCCTAAATTTAGATATGCTCAAGGTTTTAATTCAACAGAGACATGCTAGTACAATTAAAAGGTAATTGAGAAGAAATTATGGCTCATATGACTTATTATTTGAAAGTGTTTATATTCCTAGGCCTTTATTCAACAAACATTTATGAAGAGATTTCATATACAATGTACTGGAAACTAAAAAGTATGAAAACATGAAAAACGATGCTGACAATGAGCACCACATTTGTGTAATGAGAAAAGTTATTTGGGGCACAAATGCAGAAAACTGGGTATAAGGTGGCAAGTGTCGTTGAGAGAGACACTGAATAAATTTCCAAGGAGTTTAAAAGAACAAGCCTTGTTTTCTTACAGCATCAATGCAAATATTATGAAGAGACTGACATATTTTTCTTTGAAAGTTGGGTGAAATTTGTATAGAAAGATATGATGCAGGAGGATATTCATTTGAAAGGAGAATAATTAACAAAATATGTTAAGGCAGAAGAGGTATATGAAGTTCTGAAGCATAAATAAAAGGCAGCAGTGGTACATGAAATGGATTTTATGTGCAGGTGAGGATGGCAGAATTAGGAAAGCTTTCTATCTCATGTCACATTTCTTTCCTACAGGGATTTGAAATTCAAAGAAATGTTTTGAATGAGATCATCACTATGACCAAAGCCTGCCTCTCTGGAGAAAGATCTGGTTCTAGTGTGTGGAATTGATGGGAAAAGAGAAAAATCTGACCCTAAAAGAATTAACACTAGGTAACTTTTAGAATAGACACTGTGAGTGCTAAATTATAGGAGTATCTGTGTGCTAGTCGCACTAGTATTGATAGAAAATTGTAATTTAGTGGGAAACAGATAATATTGTCTCATCCATCTTTAACCTTATGAGTAGGAAACCCTATTCTTAAGTCTGTTACTTATATATCACTACTTTTTTAAGGTCAGTTCAGTTTAGTTCACTCGCTCTGTCGTGTCCGACTCTTTGCGACCTCATGGACTGCAGCATGCCAGGCTTTCCCTATCCATCACCAACTCCTGGAGCTTATTCAGACTCATGGCCATCATGTTGGTGAGGCCATTCAACCATCTCATCCTCTGTCGTCCCCTTTTCCTGCCTTCAATCTTCCCCAGCATCAGGGTCTTTTCCAAGGAGTCAGCTCTTCACATCAGGTGACCAAAATATTGAAGTTCCAGCTTCAACATCAGTCCTTCCAATGAACACCAAGGAGTGGTCTCTTTTAGGACTAACTCTCTGGGTCTCCTTGCAGTCCAAGGGACTTTTAAGAGTCTTCTTCAACACCACAGTTCAAAAGCATCAATTCTTCAGCGCTCAGCTTTCTGTACAGTCCAACTCTCACATCCATACGTGGCTACTGGAAAATAGCTTTGACCACACAGACCTTTGCTGACAAGTAATGTCTCTGCTTCTTAATATACTGTCTAGGTTGGTCATAACTTTTCTTCCAGGAAGCAAGCATCTTTTAATTTCATGGCTGCAGTCACATCTACAGTGATTTTGGAGCCCCAAAATAACGTCTCTCACTGTTTCCATTGTTTCCCCATCTATTTGCCATGAAGTGATGGGACCAGATGCCATGATCTTAGTTTTCTGAATGTTGAGTTTTAAGCCAACTTTTTCACTCTCCTCTTTCACTTTCATCAAGAGGCTCTTTAGTTCTTCTTCACTTTCTGCCATAAGGGTAGTGTCATCTGTGTATCTGAGGTTACTGATATTTCTCCTGGCAATCTTGATTCCAGCTTGTGCTTCATCCAGCCGTGCATTTCTCATGATGTACTCTTTATATAAGCTAACTAAGCAGGGTGACAATATATAGAGTTGACGTACTCCATTCCTGATTTGCAACAAGTCTGTTGTTCCATGTCCAGTCAGATTACAAAATTTCATCACATAACACATGAATAATAAGAACATTAATTTCCAAAATAATTTAAGCAGGAATAAGTACCACAAGTACTTTCCAAAACTGTCATCTTTTTCTGGAGGTTTGAGTATATCTATTCTTGTATGCATGGAGAGTATTGTGTGAGAAGAATTTAATAAGCTTTTTGAATTGAATATTCCCTTGGAAAATTTAATTTTTCTAATGTATGGACGCTGAAATTAATGCTCTTATATTTTCTTTATAAATTTCATGATATTACATCAGAATTTCCTCTTTTGCAAAAATATATCATTTCAGGAAAGTTTATAAGTTTTAACTCTTTAAGTATATAAGTATTAACAGTTTTTGGAAAACTAAATACTAACCATTCATTAAGACATTATTGTACTATTTTACTTCTTCAGCTTTGGAAGTGATATTAGATAGAGAGCTTCAGGAACACTGATAAGATCACATTTTGTTCTGGTTAGCTAACGGTATGTTAAAAGATATAGGACTTTTCTACACATATCCATGGGACTTCCCTTGTGGCTCAGACGGTAAAGTGTCTGCCTACAATGTGAGAGACCCGGGTTCGATCCCTGGGTCGGGAAGTTCCCCTGGAGAAGGAAATGTCAACCCACTCCAGTATTCTTGCCTGGAAAATCCCATGGACGGAGGAACCCCGTTGGCTTCAGTTGATGGGGTCGCAAAGAGTCAGACACGAGGATCACAATAAATTGCGGAAAATTCTGAAAGAGATGGGAATACCAGACCACCTGATCTGCCTCTTGAGAAATTTGTATGCAGGTCAGGAAGCAACAGTTAGAACTGGACATGGAACAACAGACTGGTTCCAAATAGGAAAAGGAGTTCATCAAGGCTGTTTATTGTCACCCTGTTTATTTAACTTATATGCAGAGAACATCATGAGAAACGCTGGACTGGAAGAAACACAAGCTGGAATCAAGATTTCCGGGAGAAATATCAATAACCTCAGATATTCAGACGATACCGCCCTTATGGCAGAAAGTGAAGAGGAACTCAAAAGCCTCTTGATGAAGGTGAAAGTGGAGAGTGAAAAAGTTGGCTTAAAGCTCAACATTCAGAAAACAAAGATCATGGCATCTGGTCCCACCACTTCATGGGAAATAGATGGGGAAACAGTGGAAACAGTGTCACACTTTATTTTTCTGGGCTCCAAAATCACTGCAGATGGTGACTGCAGCCATGAAATTAAAAGACGCTTACTCCTTGGAAGGAAAGTTATTTCCAACCTAGATAGCATATTGAAAAGCAGAGACATTACTTTGCCAACAAAGTTTCGTCTAGTCAAGGCTATGGTTTTTCCTGTGGTCATGTATGGATGTGAGAGTTGGACTGTGAAGAAGGCTGAGCGCCAAAGAATTGATGCTTTTGAATTGTGGTGTTGGAGAAGACTCTTGAGAGTCCCTTGGACTGCAAGGAGATCCAACCAGTCCATTCTGAAGGAGATCAGCCCTGGGATTTCTTTGGAAGGAATGATGCTAAAGCTGAAACTCCAGTACTTTGGCCACCTCATGCAAAGAGTTGACTCATTGGAAAAGACCCTGATGCTGGGAGGGATTGGGGGCAGGAGGAGAAGGGGATGACAGAGGATGAGATGGCTGGATGGCATCACTGACTCGATGGACATGAGTCTCAGTGAACTCCGGGAGTTGGTGATGGACAAGGAGGCCTGGCGTGCTGTGATTCATGGGGTCACAAAGAGTCAGATACGACTGAGCGACTGATCTGATCTGATCTGATACATATCTATGTGGCAATTATAAGAATCCTTAGATGAAATGATTGCCTATACTTCCCAAGGTATTCAACAGATGACAAAACACTCCAAAACAGTTGGATTTTGAAATAAAGTCCCAAAGAAAAATAAATTTTTTAAAAATTCTGGAGATGTACATCATAGTGACTATAGGTAATTACATTGTATTATATATTTGAAAACTATTAAAAAGAGTAGATCTTAAAAGTTCTTATCACAAGAAAAAAATTGCAACTATATGTGGTGGTGAATGTAATCTGGACATTGCCATGATCACTTTGCAATACACACAAATACTGAATTATTATGTTGTACACCTACAATTAATATAATGGTATATATTAACTATATCTTAGTAAAACAGAGAAGAATAAATAAGCAAATTGACCAAGGGGTAAGATGTATTTTCATTAAATTTTTTAAATTTTAGTTTCAGGGAGAAATAATTGAAGAAGATAATTAGCGAGTTCTGTTGTGGTTCTAGTGTGTCAAGGGGTTTTCAATTATTTTAAGATTTTTTAGATTCTTTTTTTCCCTTTTGTTACAAGAATAAGAAGACATATTTTATTGGGTAATAGAAGATGTAAATATAACTGCATAGACAAAAATATTATGAGAAAACAAATGAGAAAAAAAACTTATCTGTAATAATGATAAATAACTTTATAATATACATTGTATTTGGGATTGGCACACGAGAATAGGTCAGATTTATGCAGACAGATGGAAGAAAACCATCTTCAACATAGAAAATGCTCAGAGGAAATACACAAAACCTAGAAAATTTGTTTTGAGAGTAGAACTCAATAAAAGTTTTAGTTGACCTTGGCATTTTCATAAATTTAGATGTCATAAGATATATGATATTTGTTCATGATTTAGTGAAAAGGCAGTGCTTTTACTTTATTGCTTTTATTTTAAAAAGTAGATAGAAGGTTAAAGAAAAGTTCATTTGAGAGGGAGATATTGAAACTTCAAAAATGTGAGTGAGAGAGATAGAGAATTCACTTAAGAAAAGAAATTAATAGTCCCAGTGAACAGATACAACAGAAGGAAGGGTCACAGTAGTTGCCACTGATTTCCTTATTCATACTTCTTGGCATTCAACAAGCATATCTGCCAAACTTTGCGTTAGTTTTCAGGGCACATGGGTGTGCACAAAAGACATAACTTACTTCCATGAAGCATTGGTAGAAAAAGATGTAAAACCATAAAAGATACCTAGATATATGATTACTTATTTTAATAGGAGCTATAATGTAGATAGTACTGTGAGAGAATAATGGTTTAGGCAAAACTGGAGGGCAGTCATTGCTGGAGGAGAACAGTCAAGGTGAAGGAATTTCTAGATAATGAAATCTGTGAGCACAAACTTGAATTGGGGAGGTCTTCAGTGCTAGAGGAATTATAAGAAGAGGAGAGTTCCTGGAAGCATTCTGACATAGGGGAAGCATGGCACATGATGAAATCAGGGAGGAAGGCAGAAGAATGATTCATCACTTCCAGCATCACAGATGTGATTTTAAGTACAACTGAAAGACATTATAATGCTTAAGATAATCAATTAAAATTTTTTTTTAATGATTCATAAATCTGGGTGCAGGACATATGAGAAAAAAGAGGAGGGGCGAAATTCTCTCATCTGGGAAGAAATGATAATAGAGACTAATATAGAGGCAGTAGAATTTGTAAAAGTTGAGAGATTTGAGATATTATTTGGAATAGAAACAAGAAGACATTTTAGAGTCTTTTACAAGTGTATTTGAGTCTGTGTGACATTAAAAGTTTAATTTTTAAAAGGTGCATTTTCTAATGGTCAAAATGAATTTGGAAGATAATAGAAATTAATAATATTAACACCTATGTGACACATATTTCCCAGTTAGATTCTAGCTGCTAACAGAGAAGGCAATGGATATATAAACTAAAAATCACATTTTAGACAAATATAATTCCAAAAACTTTAGCTGATATATTATTATAAAAGGCTTCCCAGGTGGCACCAGTCGTAAAAGAATCCTCCTGCCAGTGCAGCAAATACAAGAGATGTAGGTTCCACCCCTGGGTAGGGAAGATCCCCTAACATAGAAGATGGCAACCCATTCCAGTATTTTTTCCTTGAAAATTCCATGGACAGAGGAGACTGGTGGGCTAGAGTCCATGAGATCACAAAGAACTGGATATGACTGAGCAAGCATGCACTCACACACACACATGCACAGACACACAAGCACATCATTCAAAAATATATTCCTGACCAATGTTTTCTTAAACCAAATGGTAGAAAATGTTTCCAATAAGGTACTCAATTATATCATTCCAGTTAAGAATAACACACTGTGAGCTCTGAATTTGTTTTTTATTCACTTGAAAATAGTATTACAATATGAAAAAAATGGACTGGGATATTTGTCTCCTCCCTATTTCTTTAAATCAATAAACTTCATTGAGCACAAATTATCAAAAACTGCTGGAAATCCTGTCGGTATAAGTCCTTTGTGTAAAATAATTAAAAAGAAAAAGGAACAAGTTAAGATGGTTATTATTGAAAATGAAAAAGGAGAATTAAGAGTTGTTAAAATGACCTCTAATATTAAGAATCTGGAGAAGGCAAGGGCACCCCACTCCAGTACTCTTGCCTGGAAAACCCCATGGACGGAGGAGCCTGGTGGGCTGCAGTCCATGGGGTTGCTAGGGGGTCGGACATGACTGAGCGACTTCACTCTCACTTTCCACTTTCATGCATTGGAGAAGGAAATGGCAACCCACTCCAGTGTTCTTGCCTGGAGAATCCCAGGGATGGGGGAGCCTGGTGGGCTGCCATCTATGGGGTCACACAGAGTTGGACACGACTGAAGTGACTTAGCAGCAGCAGCAGCAGCAATATTAAGAATCAAGTACTGCTACATGCAAATATGATTGTTTCACCTGATCATTTTAGGTTGTTCAACACAGCAAATTAGAATGTAGATTGTAAGAACTGCCATTCTTACTGCATTTTATTTTACTGCATGCTGTTTACTGATTTTTGCATACTGGCTACAGATAAGTTTCTAAATAGTGACCTCTCAAAGTAATCAGAATGTTAGAAGAAAAGGCAATTACTGTGTGTCAGTTAAGTGTTATAATAAATTGAATATTCTTTTGTTGAATTTTATAATAAACATTAGTAATATTCATTTCTTTAGTAGGCAGAAAGCCCAAAATTTAAATAAACATTGAAACAGCATGCTTGTATTTTGTTGAGAGTTTATAGGACAAGAGCTAAAGTTTAATCTTGAAGAGAATTTTCCTAGGATTCCTGGCTGTGAAACAATAGAAGACATTTTGGAACAGAGATAAAATAGTTAATACAGTTTACTTAGAATATGGGCAAATCAACAATGATGATTAATTTAATACTCATGTGATAACAAACATAATGTTAATCAATTTTATTATCAATATATTTAGGACAATAAATTTTATTAGTGATTACTAAATTTTCATGGGAATAAGAAACTGCCATGCATTTCAATTTCTAGCCATTAACACAAGTCAGTTAACACAAAGCTGAAAAGTTTTTACCAAAGTTCAATTATATATTTTTAATCTTAACATAGGCTTCTCAGGTGGTTCCAGTGGTAAAGAATCTGCCTGCCAGTGCAGGAGATACAAGAGACATGTATTCAACCCCTGAGCCTGAAAGATTCCCTGGAGGAGGAAATGGTAACCCACTGCCGTATTCTTGCCTGAGAAATGCCATGGACAGATGAGCCTGGCACGCTACAGTCCATGGGGTCGCAGAGAGTAAGACACAACTGAGTATATACAGAGACACAATGTTAACATCCCTTTTTATTGGGTATTTTTACATGACATTATATTCCATTTTTTTTTAATCATAACATTGCTTAATAACACTATGGAGACTCAAGTATTTCATGCATTGTTAAAGCAATTTTATGTTAGAAACTATATTGCAAGCAATTCCTATTAACAAAAAATTCCTATTAAGTTGTCCCTTGTAAATTCAAAACGTTATTTGAAAAATTTAAATATTACTAAGTATTAACTATTAAGATATGGTATAATTAAGTCATTTATTTACATATTTCATAAATCATTATCATACAACACTTTTCCAGCAATGAGTGTCTATCAGTGGGTAAAGAGCTAAACTAACTGCCCTCAAGAACTTTATTATCTAATTTTCTATACAGCAAGTGCAGACACATTTTTTATGGGATCAGATTATGATAATGCTATAAATGAAACAAACAAGGAAAAGATAGTAGTGATGAGAGATATTTACAACTATCAACTGAAAATTTGAAAGACTGCATAAAAAAAAGTGAAATTTTATATATCTGAAAAATTGAATATAAAGAAATGTTTCTATAATTTTTTCTATAAAAATGGCTGTAAGGCAAAGGATATTAGATACTCTTGCCATGAAAAGAAAAGTAAAAGTGTTAGTTGTTCAGTCGTGTTCAATTCTGCAACACCATGGACTGAAGCCTACCAAGGCTCCTCTGTTAATGGGATTCTCCAGGCAAGAATACTGGAGTGGATAGCCATTCCCTTTTCCAGGGGAATCTTCCAGATCCAGGGACTGAACCTGGCTCTCCTGCATTGCAGACAGATTCTTTACTGTCTAAGCCACCAGGGAAGCCCATATTCCCACTCAATGTGTATACATACACACACAAGCACACACTCACTATTGCCATGGATCTTGTTGTATTACCTTGCAAGTGAATGTATCCCTTCTTAAGCCTGAAATATACTTGTCTGGAAATTTATCACTGAAAAAAATTTGCCTAATAATATCACTCTAAGTACGTTTTAAATGATATAGTATTAAATATAGACATCGTATTTTTATCCTAGAATCAACAGTATATAGTAGAATTAATAGCTTTCCATTACTTTCTGACAAAGCTACTCTTGAACAATTGTCCAGAAATCTGAGCCCTTGGAAATCCCTTTAATATCTCTATAATTCCAACCCCTATTTCTCAAGTAGTTAGGCTTTTCAACTTAGGCTCTTTTATTCATTCTTTCAGTTACTAACATAACTTTCCTCATAGATCACTTCATGGCAGATAGATGAGGAAAAAATAGAAATAGTAGAGGATTTAAATTTCTTGGGCTCCAAAATCACTGAAGACAGTGACTGCAGTCATGAAATTAAAAGGCATTTCAGTTCAGTTCAGTTACTCAGTTGTGTCCTACTCTGCAGCACACCAGTCTTCCGTGTCCTTCAAAAACCCCCAAACCTTGCTCAAACTCATGTCCATTGAGTTGGTGATGCAGTCCAACCATCTCATCCTCTGTCGTACCCTTCTCCCACCTTCAATCTTTTCCAGCATCAGGGTCTTTTCCAATGAGTCAGTTCTTCCCAAGTTGGCTAAAGTATTGGAGTTTCAGCTTCAGCATCAGTCCTGCCAATGAATATTCAGGACTGATTTCCTTTAGGATGGACTGGTTTGATCTCCTTGCAGTCCAAGGGACTCTCAAGAGTCTTGTCCAACACCACAGTTCAAAAACATCAATTCTTCAGCACCCAGTTTTCTTTATAGTCCAACTCTCACATCCATACAGGACTACTGGAAAAAACATAGCTTTGACTAGACAGATCTCTGTTGGCAAAGTAAAGTCTCTGCTTTTAATACTTTGTCTCGGTTTGTCATAGCTTTTCTTCCAAGGAGCAAGTGTCTTTTAGTTTCACTGATGCAGTCATCATCTGCAGTGATTTTGGAGCACAAGAGAATAATCTTTCACTGTTTTCATTGTTTCCCCTAATATTTGCCATGAAGTGATGGGACCAGATGCCAAGATCTTAATTTTCTGAATGTTGAGTTTTAAGCCAACTTTTCATCTCCTCGTTCACTCTCATCAAGAAGCTCTTTAATTCTTCTTTGCTTTCTACCATAAAGGTGGTGTCATCTGCATATCTAAGGTTATTGATATTTCTCCCAGCAATCTTGATTCCAGCTTGTGCTTCACCCAGCCCAAAGTTTCTCATGATGTACTCTGCATATAACTTAAATAAGCAGGGTGACAATATACAGCCTTGATGTATTCCTTTTCCAATTTTGAACCAGTCTGTTTTCCGATTTCCAATTCTAACTGCTGCTTTTTGACCTGCCTACAGATTTCTCAGGAGGCAGATAAGGTGATCTTGTATACTCATCTCTTTAAGAATTTTCCACAATTTATTGTGATCCCCACAGTCAAAGGCTTTGGCGAGGTCAATAAAACAGAAGTAATTTTTTTTTTTTCTGGAACTCTCTTGCTTTCTCAATGATCCAACAGATGTTGGCAAGTTGATCTCTGTTTCCTCTGCCTTTTAAAATCCAGCTTGAACATCTGCAAGTTCTTGGTTCACATACTGTTGAAGCCTCCTTGGAGAAATTTGAACATTACTTTACCAGAGTGTTCTGCTGCTGCTGCTGCTGCTTCAGTCATGTCTGACTCTGTGGGATCCTATAGATGGCAGCCCACCAGGCTCCCTGACCCTGGGATGAGTGCAATTGTGCAGTAGTTTGAACATTCTTTGGCATTGCCTTGCTGAGTTTTCCAAATTTGCTGGCATATTGAGTGCAACACTTTCATAGCATCCTCTTTTAGGGTTTGAAATAGCTCAACTGGAATTCCATCACCTCCATTACCTTTGTAGTGATGCTTCCTAAGGCCCACTTGACTTCACATTCAAGGATGTCTGACTCTAGGCAAGTGATCACACCATCTTGGTTATCTGGGTCATGAAGATCTTTTTTGTATAGCTTTTCTGTGTGTTCTTGCCACCTCTTCTTAATATCTTCTGCTTCTGTTAGGTCTGTACAATTTCTGTCCTTTATTGTGCCCATTTTTGCATGAAATGTTCCCTTGGTATCTTGAATTTTCTTGAAGAGATCTCTAGTCTTTCCCATTCTATTGTTTTCCTCTATTTCTTTGCATTGATTTCCGAGGAATGCTTTCTTATCTCTCCTTGCTATTCTTTGGAACTCTGCATTCAAATGAGTATATATTTTCTTTTCTCCTTTGCCTTTCACTTCTCTTTTCTCAGCTATTTGTAAGGCCTCTTCAGACAACCATTTTCCCTTTTTGCACGTATTTTTCTTGATGGTGTTCTTTATCACTGCCTCCTGTACAATTTCACGAGCCTCCATCCATAGTTCTTCAGGCACTCTGTCTATCAGATCTAATCCCTTGAATCTATTTGGCATTTCCCCTGTATATTCACAAGGAATTTGATCTAGGTCATGCCTGAATGATTGAGTTGTTTCCCTACTTTCTTCAATTAAAGTCTGCATTTGGCAATAAAAAAGAATTGATGTTTTCAAACTGTGGTACTGAAAAAGTCTCGAGAGTCTTTTGGACTACAAGAAGATCAAACCAGTCACTCCTAAAGGGAATTAGTCCTGAATATTCACTGGAAGGACTGATGCTGAAGCTGAAGCTCTAATACTTAGGCCATCTGATCCTAAGAGCTGACTCATGAGGAAAGACCCTATGCTGGAAAGATTGAGGGCAGGAGGAGAAGGAGAACAAAGATGGGATGGTTGGATGGCATCACTGACTCAATGGACATGAGTTTGATTAATCTGGGTGATTATGAAGGACAGGGAAGCATGATGTGCTGCAGCCCATGGGGTCACAAAGGGTCAAATAAGACTTAGAGACTTAACAACAACAACCTCATTGATAATGGGTCTTCTCCAACTTATAAACTTCCTTCTTTGAAAGAGCCAGTATCCCATATTCTAAGTACTTGAATATAGCAAATAATATGGACTGAATTAAAAGTGTGTATCATGACTACAATAGAAGAATCTATCACATAATGTACATCTCAGACTGGAAAATTTTCCACCTAGTAAGTTCAAGTAGTGAAGTGAAGAGAATTCACTCAGTTGTGTCTGACTCTTTGGTAACCCATGGACTGGAGCCCTACCAGGCCTCTCCATCCAAGGGATTTTCCAGGCAACTACTCCAGGTGATATCTGGACCCAGGAATAGAACCCACATCTCTTGTGTTTCCAGCATTGGCAGCAGATTCTTTACCAATGCACCACTTGGAATGCCCTTTTCAGTGTATGGGAAGATGCAAGTGTCTAGGCTCATTGAAATCATTCCTGAGATATGCATCTCAGCTATGTTGGGCCAGAATCCTGAGTTTTCACATTCTAAATTTTCCTCAGGGCTCATTGTAGGGAGTGGCTGCAGTCTGGAGATAGATAGGCATTTACTATCAGTATTTAATACTGGAGATATCAGATATTCTTTCCTTCTTGAGTTACCTCAGGGCTGACCAGCTCACCATCCATGGTGGCTGCAATTGCTGCTGACTGTAACATCCTTGTATATGGATCCAGCAGGAAAAGATTCCATTTCTCAGTTGCCTCGTTATAAAATTATCCCCAAAAACTTAGAATTTGAATACAGCATATCAGTCTACAAGGTAAAGTAAATGAGTAGTACTAGGTTAAATTGCCAACATTAACTGGATCATAGAAAAAGCAAGGGAATTCCAGAAAAACACCTACTTCTGCTTCATAGCCTTTGACTGTGTGGATCACAAAATACTGTGGAAAATTCTTAAAGATATAGGAACACCAGACAACCTTACCTGTTTCCTGAGTCACCTGTATGCAGATCAAGAAGCAACAGTTAGAATCGGACATGGAACAATGGACTGGTTCCAAATTGGGAAAGGAGTATGTCCAGGCTGTACATTGTCACTCTGCTCATTTAACTTATATGCAGAGCACATCAGGAGAAATGCCAGGCTGAATGATGCTCAAGCTGGAATCAAAATTGCCAGGAGAAATATCAATAACCTCAGATATGCAGATGACACCACCCTAATTGCACAAAGTGAAGAAGAACTAAAGAGCCTCTTGATGAAAGTGAAAGAGGAGAGTGAAAAAGTTGGCTTAAAACATTCAAAAAACTAAGATCTGATGACATGATCCTTTACATAGAAAACCCTAAAGACTCCACCAGAAAATTACTAGAACTAATCAATGATTATAGTAAAGTTGCAGTATATAAAATCAACATACAGAAATCCCTTGCATTCCTATACACTAATAATGAGAAAACAGAAAGAGAAATTAAGGAAACAATTCCATTCACCATTGCAACGGAAAGAATAAAATACTTAGGAATATATCTACCTAAAGAAACTAAAGACCTATATATAGAAAACTATAAAACACTGGTGAAAGAAATCAAAGAGGACACTAATAGATGGAGAAATATACCATGTTCATGGATTGGAAGAATCAATATAGTGAAAATGAGTATACTACCCAAAGCAATTTATAGATTCAATGCAATCCCTATCAAGCTACCAACGGTATTCTTCACAGAGCTAGAACAAATAATTTCACATTTTGTATGGAAATACAAAAAACCTCGAATAGCCAAAGCTATCTTGAGAAAGAAGAATGGAACTGGAGGAATCAACCTACCTGACTTCAGGCTCTACTACAAAGCCACAGTTATCAAGACCGTATGGTACTGGCATAAAGACAGAAATATAGATCAATGGAACAAAATAGAAAGCCCAGAAATAAATCCACGCACATATGGACAACTTATCTTTGACAAAGGAGGCAAGAATATATAATGGATTAAAGACAATCTCTTTAACAAGTGGTGCTGGGAAAACTGGTCAACCACTTGTAAAAGAATGAAACTAAAACACTTTCTAACACCATATACAAAAATAAACTCAAAATGGATTAAAGATCTCAACGTAAGACCAGAAACTATAAAACTCCTAGAGGAGAACATAGGCAAAACACTCTCCGACATACATCACAGGAGGATCCTCTATGACCCACCTCCCAGAATATTGGAAATAAAAGCAAAAATAAACAAATGGGACTTAATTAAACTTAAAGCTTCTACACAACAAAGGAAACTGTTAGCAAGGTGAAAAGGCAGCCTTCACAATGGGAGAAAATAATAGCAAATGAAGCAACTGACAAACAACTAATCTCAAAAATATATAAGCAACTCCTACAACTCAACTCCAGAAAAATAAATGACCCAATCAAAAAATGGGCCAAAGAACTAAATAGACATTTCTCCAACGAAGACATACAGATGGCTAACAAACACATGAAAAGGTGCTCAACATCACTCATTATCAGAGAAATGCAAATCAAAACCACTATGAGATACCATTTCACCCTAGTCAGAATAGCTGTGATCCAAAAGTCTACAAGCAATAAATGCTGGAGAGGGTATGGAGAAAAGGGAACCCTCTTACATTGTTGGTGGGAATGCAAACTAGTACAGCCACTATGGAGAACAGTGTGGAGATTCCTTAAAAAACTGGAAATAGAACTGCCTTATGATCCAGCAATCCCACTGCTGGGCATACACACCGAGGAAACCAAAAGGGAAAGAGACACGTGTACTCCAATGTTCATCGCAGCACTGTTTATAATAGCCAGGACATGGAAGCAACCTAGATGTCCATGAGCAGATGAATGGATAAGAAAGCAGTGGTACATATACACAATGGAGTATTACTCAGCCATTAAAAAGAATACATTTGAATCAGTTCTAATGAGGTGGATGAAACTGGAGCCTATTATACAGAGTGAAGTAAGCCAGAAAGAAAAACACCAATACA
>NW_011494897.1:11106601-11106849 GCF_000754665.1 Bison bison bison
CATATATATGGAATTTAGAAAGATGGTAACAATAACCCTGTGTATGAGACAGCAAAAGAGATGCTGATGTATAGATCAGTCTTATGGACTCTGTGGGAGAGGGAGAGGGTGGGAAGATTTGGGAGAATGGCATTGAAATATGTATAATATCATGTATGAAACAAGTCACCAGTCCAGGTTCAATGCATGATACTGGATACTTGGGGCTGGTGCACTGGGACGACCCAGAGGGATGGTATGGGGAGGGA